>NW_023994938.1:0-157500 GCF_015586225.1 Lucilia sericata
TCTATCTATCTATCTATCTATCTATCTATCTATATCTATCTATCTATCTATCTATCTATCTATCTATCTATCTATCTATCTATCTATCTATATCTATCTATCTATCTATCTATCTATCTATCTATCTATCTATCTATCTATCTCTATCTACTATCTATCTATCTATCTATCTATCTATCTATCTAATCTATCTATCTATCTATCTATCTATCTATCTATCTATCTATCTATCTATCTATCTATCTATCTATCTATCTATCTATCTATCTATCTATCTATCTATCTATCTATCTATCTATCTATCTATCTATCTATCTATCTATCTATCTATCTATCTATCTATCTATCTATCTATCTATCTATCTATCTATCTATCTATCTATCTATCTATCTATCTATCTATCTATCTATCTATCTATCTATCTATCTATCTATCTATCTATCTATCTATCTATCTATCTATCTATCTATCTATCTATCTATCTATCTATCTATCTATCTATCTATCTATCTATCTATCTATCTATCTATCTATCTATCTATCTATCTATCTATCTATCTATCTATCTATCTATTATCTATCTATCTATCTATCTATCTATCTATCTATCTATCTATCTATCTATCTATCTATCTATCTATCTATCTATCTATCTATCTATCTATCTATCTATCTATCTATCTATCTATCTATCTATCTATCTATCTATCTATCTATCTATCTATCTATCTATCTATCTATCTATCTATCTATCTATCTATCTATCTATCTATCTATCTATCTATCTATCTGTCTATCTATCTATCTATCTATCCATCTATCTATCTATCTATCTATCTATCTATCTATCTATCTATCTATCTATCTATCTATCTATCTATCTATCTATCTATCTATGTAATGTTTGTTAATAATCGATATACTCAGGAAGTATGGAACCTGATGGGACACAATTTCAAATATGTTCCAGCGATCAGAAGAAGAAAATCATTCTAACTTCTAAAGCAAAATACATATGTACATATTTATGAAGATCGGCGATATTAAATAAATTCCGTGAAGCAAAAACGATTGAAACTCAAAACTTTTCTACGAAGTTCAAAGGATGCCTGTCATCACTTTAAAACTGCAGGGTATAACTTATTTCCAATATATTTTGACTAAATATATTTGACATAACTACAATTGAAAAAGATTAGCCGAATATACACCAGCACACAGATATATATTAATATGCACGTGTATAATAAGATAGTTCTTCTTAATATACCTATGAACGTGTGTGACAAAACCACTTATGTATCTCGACATACGACAATTTCTGTCTCGTCGGGGTAAGTCTATGTCTTTAAGATCCAAAGATATGACTGCGATCAAATTAACTTATTTCGAAATTTGGAACGTTTTTTGGCAAAGTTAAAAGTGTCTTTTGTTTTTGCTCTCCTGTAAAATTCAGATAAGAGACTTTATTAAAAGTCCCCAGGTTTAAAAATTTATATACAATTTTTAACGAAAATAACAGGTCCACTTAACTATAATTGAGCTGTAAAACCTAAACCGAACTTAAATATACTAGAAACTTAAAATTTTTTTATGAACTTTGACCTGCAATATCTCACAAGAAAATACGTGATTTGTGATGATAATTAGCAGGTTATTTAAAACAATAAGACAAAGGTTCTTATCTTAGGATTGCACTTCCACTAACAACATCGACAAACTTCTCTTTCCGGGTCCATGCTAATGTATGTAAATGCATGTATGTATTTGTTATGTTGGTACATTGGTAGTTAGAAAAAAATCTCTTCTATATAAGGTTAGGAATGTCATAATTTGTATGCAAAACACATTGAAGGCACATACAAACAAAACGAAACTCAATGACTTTTTGAGTATTCTGTATGTTTTTATTTCACTCGTCCTACAATAAAAAAAACTATAAGAGTAACTAAGGATGGCATAAGAAAAAAAAAGAAACGATACCGTTAAGTATTATACCCAGATTAAACAACCTTGAACCTTTTTTTTTTGCTACTGTTGCCTCTTATCCTGTAGTGGCAGAACAAGTACATATATTAGGGTGGTCCCCTTTTGTGGGGAGTTTTTCGATGTTTCCAACGAAAACGGAAGCTTTTTTTAACTTTTTGGGATTCGCCCTAATGTATATGCAGCAGATATTTAAGTTTTTTTTTCCTTTTGTTTTCATAACATTTTCTCACTCATTCATTATGCGAAGAAGAAATGTATTTGTGTATGTAAATGATTTGTATGCTTTCTGTGTGAGTGTCTATTTGTTTTTGTAAAAAACTGTGGTTTTTTTCTTTTTGTGCGTTTTATTAATGATTTACACGGTATAACATACATTCATGTACAACAAAAAAAAAAAATGTCAGCCTAAAATGTATGCCACAATTTTCTTTCACTTTTTTTTATGTTGAACATTTTTATTTGTATTTCAATGACTTGTAAACATGGTGGTTTTTTGGTTTTCTTGTTTATACAAATATTTTTTTTTAAGAAATTTCATTTCAAAAATTCTTTATATGTTATTTCAAGATATTTTTACGTTGTTTTTAATAAAATAAATTTTTTTATTAAATTTCCTGACAGTTCAAAAACGTGTTAACAAAAAAACACTTTCACAAATAAATTTTGTTTAATTAATAAAAATAAGGAAATTGCAAATTTGTGAAATAATTGGAATAACAGAATTTAGCAAAAGTAATAAATTTTATAAATTGTTATTATTACTTTTAGCCAACAGCAACACAAAGACATACATTTAAACAAAAGGACACTTGTAAATGACATTTAACTAGGACTAGTAGTAAAAAATTCAAAATATTAATTTCATATTTTCTATTTCAACTTTATAAATACAAGTTAATGCGCGCATAAAATTTTGTAAACAGGAAAACTTTTTTCGAATTTAAATAACAACGTAATATGCCTAAAAATGTGCTATGAATTTTTAATAATGTCTATTTTTAAACTTATTAAGCATAATGTGAAGGCTAACACCAACATTTATAAAATTTACTAGGGATTTTATTTCAAAAGATTTGATGGATTTGTTTTTAGACAACAAAATCTAAATAATTGCAGGTAAAAGTCTTAAAACTGTTAAAAGATTATCAAAGATTTAGTTGTCAAATTTTGTGAAAATTAATTTAGTTAAAAACTTTTAACTTATTATATTTGCTATTAGTAAACAAACACACAATTGTTAATATCTTAATGTCTTAAGTTTTATTTTTTTATGGCTAGTTAACTTTTCTACGGTCTATTTAATAACTCCTCATATGTTGATAAAACTTTACGTTTTATGAGTTCTTCCTCTATAAACACATGTGCATGTTTGTCTACTACTAAAACAAAAAGGGCCCCTCTCCTCTTCATGTCAATATTTGCTCAATATTAAATATTGCAACGTAATAATGGTCAATATTGTTTGCCAACGTTAAATGAGCTGTAAAGCTATTGACTTTAATATTTTTCTCTACTTTTAAGGGGAAAAACCAAATATTCCAAAAAAAAATATTATTAGTTTCTAATAAAACAGGCGTATGCCGTAAGCATTACATATACATATGAAAATATTGGGTAAAAAGCAATATAAGCAATTGAAACAATAAGTAATTGTTTGAATTGCTTATTGTTTTTTTGGAAATTTTGAAAATTATATTGAAATTGAGATGGAAGTTTGTTCTTAAAAGGTTATTTAAATTATTTTCGAAGAATATTGTTTAAAAAATAAAGAAAGCACATTTAAAGGAGCAAACAAATTCAAGAGAATACATACATATATGTAGTACAGAAACTACACAGAGGAAAAAAAATATACACGTACCAAATTGACAACAAATTTTTCAATAACATCCGTTGTCAAGTATATACATACATACAACAGCATGTAATGCAGACCACGCAACTTTGTCAACATTACAACAATTCGTTGTTGCAATCTAAACTTTATAACAAACTTGGTAAGCTCACTATTTACAACGCATTTGGAGCAAACCACGTTTGTTAACTTTTAGACAACGGATGTTCTAGTCTAGTCTATAGTCTACTCTAGTCTATAGTCTAGTCTATAGTCTAGTCTATAGTCTAGTCTATAGTCTAGTCTATAGTCTAGTCTATAGTCTAGTCTATAGTCTAGTCTATAGTCTAGTCTATAGTCTAGTCTATAGTCTAGTCTATAGTCTAGTCTATAGTCTAGTCTATAGTCTAGTCTATAGTCTAGTCTATAGTCTAGTCTATAGTCTAGTCTATAGTCTAGTCTATAGTCTAGTCTATAGTCTAGTCTATAGTCTAGTCTATAGTCTAGTCTATAGTCTAGTCTATAGTCTAGTCTATAGTCTAGTCTATAGTCTAGTCTATCAGTCTAGTCTATAGTCTAGTCTATAGTCTAGTCTATAGTCTAGTCTATAGTCTAGTCTATAGTCTAGTCTATAGTCTAGTCTATAGTCTAGTCTATAGTCTAGTCTATAGTCTAGTCTATAGTCTAGTCTATAGTCTAGTCTATAGTCTAGTCTATAGTCTAGTCTATAGTTTAGTCTATAGTCTAGTCTATAGTCTAGTCTATAGTCTAGTCTATAGTCTAGTCTATAGTCTAGTCTATAGTCTAGTCTATAGTCTAGTCTATAGTCCAGTCTATAGTCTAGTCTATAGTCTAGTCTATAGTCTAGTCTATAGTCTAGTCTATAGTCTAGTCTATAGTCTAGTCTATAGTCTAGTCTATAGTCTAGTCTATAGTCTAGTCTATAGTCTAGTCTATAGTCTAGTCTATAGTCTAGTCTATAGTCTAGTCTATAGTCTAGTCTATAGTCTAGTCTATAAGTCTAGTCTATAGTCTAGTCTATAGTCTAGTCTATAGTCTAGTCTATAGACCAGTCTATTGTCTAGTCTATAGTCTAGTCCATAGTCTAGTCTATAGTCTAGTCTATAGTCTAGTCTACAATCTAGTCTATAGTCTAGTCTATAGTCTAATCTATAATCTAGACTATAGTCTAGTCTATAGTCTAGTCTATAGTCTAGTCTATAGTCTGGTCTATAGTCTAGTCTATAGTCTAGTCTATAGTCTAGTCTATCGTCTAGTCTATAGTCTAGTCTGTAGTCTAGTCTATAGTCTAGTCTATAGTCTAGTCTATAGTCTAGTCTATAGTCTAGTCTATAGTCTAGTCTATAGTCTAGTCTATAGTCTAGTCAATAGTCTAGTCTATAGTCTAGTCTATAGTCTAGTCTGTAGTCTAGTCTATAGTCTAGTCTATAGTCTAGTCTATAGTCTAGTCTATAGTCTAGTCTATAGTCTAGTCTATAGTCTAGTCTATAGTCTAGTCTATAGTCTAGTCTATAGTCTAGTCTATAGTCTAGTCTATAGTCTAGTCTATAGTCTAGTCTATAGTCCTAGTCTATAGTCTAGTCTATAGTCTAGTCTATAGTCTAGTCTATAGTCTAGTCTATAGTCTAGTCTATAGTCTAGTCTATAGTCTAGTCTATAGTCTAGTCTATAGTCTAGTCTATAGTCTAGTCTATAGTCTAGTCTATAGTCTAGTCTATAGTCTAGTCTATAGTCTAGTCTATAGACTATAGACTAGACTAGACTAGACTATAGACTAGACTATAGACTAGACTATAGACTAGACTATAGACTAGACTATAGACTAGACTATAGACTGTACTATAGTCTAGTGTGGTCTGTAAGCTAGCCTATTGTCCGAACTATTCTCTGTTTTTAGTAAGTTATAAAAGTAACCAAAGATTTTTCAAACTTTTGTCTACATGACCTTTAGTTGACATTACATTGTTTTCATCATACAAAATTTTAAAACTAAAATCGTTTTCCATAGACAAAAATAAAAACTACTCAAGGAAAAAGTTATAAATCTTTACCCTCTTCTATAATCTAATATTCCGTTTTAATTAATTAGTAATTAGTTACATTTATGTAAGTATTCAGTTTCCTTTCCTTAATGCCATATAATAATATTTTCTTATATTTACTAGAATTTTATACTTTTGGGAAATCCTTATGGACTTTTTTTAAGTACATAGGTTGTATCGTTTTACGTTTTCGCCAAAAATATTAAAGGATAAACCAAATTGGTACCTTTTTCCCAAATTCGATCACTTTTGTTAATTATTATTTTTTTTATGATTATTATATTTCGTTTATCGTAAACACAAACCTACAAGGCTGACTAAATGTGTAATAAAAGACTTGGCTATATATGTACATTTAATACCCTCTTCAATTTAACACAGGAAACATCAATTATATTTAATGTTCTACGATTAAAATCTAAAAATTAATAAACCGTATACAGAAGAAAAGAAAGAAATAGGAAAAAGACTAAATAACAAACATTTATAACACGTAGTAATACAAACATATAAAGACATGTGGCTTACATAGAGAAAATGATAAAGTGGGACAAAATATGGTGGGAATATTGTCTATAAACACGCTTAAAATATCTATATTTCTTTAAGTGTAAAAATATAAAAAAGGCGTATTCATTCGAATACACATTCCGTCACATACAGGACATAAACCACACGTAGATGTACTACCTATATACAGGGAATAAATAAAAGACACTCATATATGTAAGTCACAGAAGCACAGTGGTATTGTTTACATAGAAAATTAATTCAATTTGAAAAAAAAAACATTATTTTTCAATTATAAAAATATCTTAGCAATAACATCAAGAGAGAAAAATTACTAATAATTTTAATCTTTGCTCCATTACAATCTTACCTAATGTACCACTGTACTTAACGGAACATAATAAAATGTTGATTTTATATTTTTACTGCTATTACCGTGTGAGTGAGTTATTGTGTGTGTTTATTTTTTAATCGAAAACAGCAGCAGTAAAAGGAAGTTGCGTATACGCCATGTTATGTCACATAGAAATATAATAAAAACTGTTAAGGAATGTTAAAGAAATACAGCTATATACATACATCCATACATACATATGTATGTATGCATTAATTATAAGTCTGTGTATGTCTTTATATTCCTATTTTACTAAATTAACCAGCTTTTATCACATGTTGCTTCATTTATTGTACATTTTCTTTGGTTTTATTTGTGTTTAACAACCACTAAGAGTTGCTGCCTTTAAATGTCGGATACAAATGAAACTGACAAAAGTATAAGCACCGGAAATGAGGCAAATTATGAAAAAGTCTAAATATAATAAAGACACTACTGATGATGTGTGTCTACATTTAATTTGTTTGTTTGACTGCATGTTAATTTGTCATTTGAATAATTGTAATGCTGTTAATTTACCAGGTTTTGTTACAAATTTACGTGTAAAACAAAAAAGATAATGTCAAGGGTCCTTTAAAAGAAATGTTGAATTATTATGTTTTTATAATTGTATAATCAAAAAGTTTTTTTTTTATGAATTATGAATATATCTTTACCGTAATTTATATTAATTTCAGATTATTTGTTTTTACGATACTTATGTGAGTTATGTCTGCATAATAAAAAATTTTATATACTGGTGTCTGTATGTAATTAAACATGGCAATAATAATAAATTATTTTCGCATAAAATTCTTATTACAATTTTGTTGAATTTAAAAATTGCACTTAATTTCGGAAAAAATTTTATTTAGTCCTTTAAAAGACTTGTCTATAGTTGAAACTATAGACAGGTCTTTATTCAACACTATAGACAGGTCTATAGTCAAGACTACAGACTCAACTATAGTCAAGACTACAGACTGGTCTACAGTCAAGAGTACAGACTGGTCTATAGTCAAGACGTTATACTAATCTATAATCAGGTCTATAATCTATATCTACGTCTATAGTCAAGACTATGACTTGTCTATAGTCAGGTCGAGACTATAAACTGGTCTATAGTCGAGACTACAGACTGGTCTATAATTAAGACTATAGACTGGTGTATAATTAAGACTATAGACTGGTCTATAGCAAGACTATAGACTAGTCTATAGCAAGACTATAGACTAGTCTATGGCAAGACTATAGACAGGTATATAGTCAAGACTATAGGCTGGTCCATTGTCAAGACTATAGACAGGTATATAGTCAAGACTATAGGCTGGTCCATTGTCAAGACTATAGACTGGTCTATAGGCTGGTCTATTGTCAAGACTATAGACTGATCTATAGTCAATACTATATACTGGTCTATAGTCAAGACTATAGACTATATACTGGTCTATAGTCAAGACTATAGACTATATACTGTTCTATAGTCAAGACTACAGACTCGTCTATAGTCAGGTCGAGACTATAGACTGGTCTACAGTCGAGACTATAGACTGGTCTATAGTCGAGACTATAGACTGGTGTATAATGAATACTATAGACTGGTCTATAGCAAGACTATAGACAGGTATATAGTCAATACTATAGGCTGGTCTATTGTCAAGACTATAGACTATATACTGGTCTATAGGCTGGTCTATTGTCAAGACTATAGACTGATCTATAGTCAGTACTATATATTGGTCTATAGTCAAGACTATAGACTATATACTGGTCTATAGTCAAGATTGTAGACTGGGCTACAGTCAACATCATTGACGAGTCTATAGCCAATAGAATAGATTAATCTATAGTCAAGGCGATAGACTAATCTTTGGTCAAAACTATAGACTGAGCTATATTCAAGACTATAGACTGATTTATAGTCAAGACTACAAACAGGTCTATAGTCAAGGCTATATATAGAGTTATCTACAGTCAACACTATAGACTGGTCTATAGTCTAAACGATAGACTAATTTATATTGAAGACTATAGATTAATCTATAGTCAAGACTATACACTGATCTATACTCAATACTATAGACTGGTCAATAGTTAAGAATATAGACTGACATTTAGTTAATTCAAGACTTTAGTCTAGTTTTGTAGTCTGTGGTCTATAGTTTAGATTGGTTTTTAGTCAAGAAGATATAATTAAGACTATAGAGACTGATCTATAATCCGAACTATAGACGAGCAAGAACTATAGACGCGTAAATCAATCTATAGTCCCAACTATAGACTAGTCCATATAATTTTTCTTTAATTTCCAAACTCCCCTACTGTCCACTTGTTTATTCCAAATCTTATCTTAACTTCCTTAAACCACAAATGTCACCTTCAATTTTTGTTTTACCGCCTTTAATTTATTTTAGTGGCAAAATTTATGATGTATTTTCGGCAAAAAGTAAAATCTTTTATAAATTATTGTTTTTTGGTGTTTCTTATCTCAAGTTTATTAGCACGATAAATTTAATGTTTATGCAGACATCAGCAGCAACAACGAAAACAACAACAAAAATCACAGTTTAATAAACAGTATTTATAACCAAAATTTCCGTTAGTAATGGCCTACAAAATTGTCGCCCATAAAAAAAACTGTGGAAATAAACAAAAAACGATACACGCACTATACCCAGTATCAGTTACCCAGACTCCCAAGAGTTGTGTTTGAAAATGAGAATATTAAACAATACGATTTGAAACGTGACACTTGCTTAAAGTGCCAATTTTGGCATAGAGAGAAAGAGAAGGAGAGAGAGAGTGAAAGGCTAAGATAATGCCCAGTAGTCATTACATACTTTTAAGGCAGAAATTCTTCTGTCTTGAGTTGCAAACAGGTCAATGTTTATTTTAGTGTCCCCAAGTAATCTAGTGGGAAAACCCAAAACTAATTTCTCAGTATAACTTTAGTTTTAAAAGCCACCAGATCTAATGTAATACATGATTATGGTAATCAGAATGTGTGATAATCTACAAATCACTAATTGAGATGGTCACCTCGAACTGCTGGGATAGTTACCAATTATGTATGTATGTATGTATGTGTTCTGTCCCTAGCACACAAACACATATACGAATTATATTATTTTCATCTGAAATCAAATTACATTTAAGATTAAATAAAATACCATATAAAAAAACCTTAAACAAATAGATGAAAATGAATTCTATTGTTTAATAAAAAATTTTTGTTCTGTATTTTATTATCAATACTTGTGTCGTTACAAACGTTTTTTATGAAATTTATATTCAATATATTTCAGTTGTAATTTACAAGGATGGAAAACTTAGTGCTATTATAAAAATTTAAAACAAGTAAATTAAATTTCTTATTTAGTTGAATAATTAGTGTGTTAGGTAGTAAGTTACATAGTTAATTAGTTAGTTAGTTAGTAAGTTAGTTAGTTAGTTAGTTAGTTAGTTAGTTAGTTAGTTAGTTAATTAGTTAGTTAGTTAGTTAGTTATGTTGTTAGTTAGTTATTAGTTTAGTTAGTTAGTTAGTTACGTTAGTTAGTTAGTTCAGTTCGTTCGTTAGTTAGTTAGTTATTCGTTAGTTTACGTTAGTTATTTAGTTTCGTTCGTAGTTAGTTCGTTAGTTAGTTCGTTAGTTCGTTCGTTCGTTAGTTCGTTCTTTTCGTTCGTTAGTTCGTTCGTTCGTTCGTTCGTTCGTTCGTTCGTTCGTTCGTTCGTCGTTCGTTTCGTTCGTTCGTTCGTTCGTTCGTTCGTTCGTTAGTTCGTTCGTTCGTTCGTTCGTTCGTTCGTTCGTTTCGTTCGTTCGTTCGTTCGTTGTTCGTTCGTTCGTTCGTTTCGTTCGTTCTTCGTTCGTTCGTTCGTTCGTTCGTTCGTTCGTTCGTTCGTTCGTTCGTTCGTTCGTTCGTTCGTTCGTTCGTTCGTTCGTTCGTTCGTTTCGTTCGTTCGTTCGTTCGTTCGTTCGTTTCGTTCGTTCGTTCGTTCGTTCGTTCGTTTCGTTCGTTCGTTCGTTTCGTTCGTTCGTTCGTTCGTTCGTTCGTTCGTTCGTTCGTTCTTCGTTCGTTCGTTCGTTCCTTCCTTCGTTCCTCTTTCGCTTTCGCCTCCCCTTCCCCTTCTCCTTCCCTGCCTTTCGCCCTCTCTTTCTCCCTGGCCCCGGCTCTCCGCCGCCTTTCTTCCCCCTCTTCCTCTTTCCTTTTCTTGCTGCCTCTTGTCGCCTGTAACAAATCTTATCTTCTTAATATAAAAAATATATCTAAAAAAGTAAGGGAAATAAAAAGAAATTATTATTTTCACTACAAGTATTTTCCCAGTACATACATACACATGTATGTACTTATATTATTTCATTTTTCCTATTTCTTCTAAACACTTATTTCAAGTATTAAATTTTATACATGATAAATTGTTAACAATTCTCCGAAAATACTTTTGGGACGAAATCAAACGAAACAAAAGCAAATGCCAGAGAAAATATTTTATTAAGCACCTAATAAAAGGCAATAAAGTTAAACAAAAGTTAGCTGCCTAAAAGTATGCTTTAGTATAACTTAAACGAGTTTCATATCATATAAATTTAGGGTGGAAAGTTATTAAGCCAGCCTCGAGCTATATGTACTCTTATATTGTTGTTGTCAGGAATTAAAGTTAAATTTGTCAAATGAAAAGTTGTAGGCTTAAATCAGGGAATAAAAAAGGATATAAATAAATGATAAATGTAACAAATATTCAGGTAAAATATGAAAGGATTTGTTTTAAAAGAATGTTTTTGTAAAAGTTGTTTTAAACTTTATAAAAATGGCTGCTAAATAAACAGAATAACATTATACTAAGCGGAAGTTACTCTTCTTTCGTTTAATATGAAAAGTAAAGTATTTTCAGGATTCCCCTTTGAATTTCACTGAATTCTTTTAATAAAACTTAGTTTTGGTTTTTTATTGAAACTTAATTTAACATTGTTGTTGAATTCCAGCAAAATAGTTGATTTCGCAAAACTTTTTTGCCGGTGTTTAAGTAAAAATAAATATTCTAAATATTCTACGTTTGCATAAATTCAAAAGCATTTAGTTATAATTGAATTATTTTAAAGTAAATAAGTTGAAACTTCTTTAAAATGCGTTTAATTTATAAAATAACGTTGTTTTGATGCCGCAAAGTATGCTAACACCTTTTTTTATTAAATTTAATCCATTAAACAATTAGCTTTACACCACGCCTATTAAATAAACCACTAATACCCTTGAATGTTAATTAAACATTTTACAAATCTTATTTTAAAACAGAATTTAAAATATATTAGCTAAATAAACCTCCCAAACTTATGCTATACAAAATATCTATAAATTTCACTTGAATTGAATTTATTTATATTTTCGCAACAAAATCCACAAATTTACTACACTCTCAAAAAAATATACATATTCAATGCAATAAATATGCATGTGTATTAGAGTGCTCCAAGCTTGTATGAAGGAAAAAAAATTTTATCCGACAGGCCGTCCCCCCCTCTGGAATTGTTCTATGGGTTGTAAAACTATGTCATGCAAAAAATTAGGCTGATAGGATAACGTTAACAGGTGCCGCAACGGCTCAGAAGTTTCCAAGTGCATTTACAAGGGGAAAAAATCGATTTTTTTCAGTTTTTGCTCAAATTTTGCAACTTAATAATAAACTTTGCACTTTATTGTAAAGGAATCGTAATGTGCACAGAATAAGCATTTCAGAAAGATATAAAACACAAAAATTGGTTGAAAATTTTTAAAGTTATTGCAAATTCCCCAGGCCATTAACGTGTCTCACAGCACATGAATTCGAAATGTGACAAAAAAATTTAAATTTTTTAGGACATATTGTAAAAAAAAACATTTTGTTACTTAAAATATACTAAAAATTACTTGAATACTAGCTTTTGTCCTTATACGATAACGCAAACTTGTTCTCAGCTATGGTCAAAAAAGTTTGATTTTTTCAACGGTCGTTTCAAATCTCCAATTTCAGTTTTTTTGAAACTTTGTTAAACAAATTTTAAAATTTTTAGAAGATCTCATGGGAATTTATGGACAATAGATAAGGGAATAAAACGGTAAAAAATTAGATCAATAATTCTTACAGTTTAGCTGTACCTGCGATTTGAACTCGGCGGATTTCGGGAAAATCGCATTTTTTTGTAATATATTAGAGAATACGTATTAATTTTTTACTGTTGTACATTTTAAACAAAGTATTTTCAGAGTATTATAGACCAGATAATATAAAATATATATTCCAAGTTTTATTCAAATCGGACATTCTTAACCCATAAAATGTGGAGTTCAAAGGTTAAATTTTGCTATATTTGGGAATTCTCAGTGCACCATATTAAAATATTATTTATTTGTTGGCCATATTTACCAAAAATTACTGGAATTTATCGTATAAAGTCCGATATTTAAAATAGAGTGAAAAAAAGGTAAATTAACACTTTAAGGCACTTGGGAACAATTTAACACCAAAGTTCAAAAATTTGAAAAAGCACTATCCATTTGAATAAAGCTCTATATAATAGAGCTGAAAAAAATCGATTTTTTCCCCTTGTAAATGCACTTGGAAACTTTAGTGCCGTTGCGGCACCTGTTAACGTAATCCTATCAGCCTAATTTTTTGTATGACATAGTTTTACAACCCATAGAACAATTCTAGAGGGGGGGACGGGCAAAATTCGCAACTTCGTTTTTTTGGAGCACTCTAATGTGTATGTATAAGCATTACAGCTATTTATAGATATATAATTACAATATATAAACATATTTACACATAAATCCATATTAAATAAAACTAGTATATATTAAGGCGAAAGTTTAATAAAAATAATAAACATATAAAGTACTTGAAAATAAACCAAAATGTAAATGTATACATATGTTTATATATGTAATTATATAAGTATATTTATACATATTTATAGAAATTTTGTATAATATTCTGTATACTGTTGATAGTCATATTTCACATTGAACAAGATTACGCTTTCAAAATATAAAATGACTGACAGACTGACTAACTGACTGACATTTAAGTGGCTCGTATATGTATCAGTTGCTATAAATGAATTTTAGGTAAAATACTAATATTATTTGTAATACTCTTACTAACAGCAATGCCGCCCCTTAAAATATGCAGTTAGTTTAGATTATGATGTGAAATTGATTTCAATTAAACACATGCTAATTTAACGAATACTCACAGGCACACACACACACACACCCATCAAACTACAACAAATTTAGCCGTCAAAATAGATATAGAGGAAAAATAAATCAACCGACTATTAAAAATTATTATTTTGTAGATAATAGAGAAAATAAATGAATCAATAAATTCATTAAGTTTTATTTGTTTATTTATTTGACAAATATGTAGTTCAAACATAGAAACAAATTGAATTTATTAAAACAATTGCGTGCGTTTTATGATTGCAAAATGATTATAAAACAATAGAATGATTTATTTGTTAATGTTTAATATAAATTGTGTTATATTGTGATGAATAGTTGTTAAATCCAAAATAAATTAATTGCCTACCTTCAAGGGGCAAAAGCGGTATTATACGTAGTGTGAAGGGTTTGAAGTATTTTAGATTTATCAAACTGTACAAACTGAATGTTATCATTACATATTTTATTATTGCAATCTAGGGCTAGATTACGTATAAAGTTACGTACATATGTTCTATTGTTAATATGAAGGGAAAATTAAAGTGTTAGAAATCTTCTACTAGAGACTGTATGTAGTGTACATGCGTTAGTCTGTGATATAATTTTATTTAGACTTTTGTTTTCGCTGATAATGTTGTTGTACCTTCTTATATGACTATTTTAGTTAATAGCGACAAGTACTTAGATAATCCAACGTTACTTCCGCGAAGCTCAGAAAGGTTAGTTAGCATTATTCTAGTCTGCCATTGTTCGATTGCCAGCTGAAACTCCGGTTAACGAAATGCACCATAGGCCGACAACCAATCAATTAATGAACTAACTAACTACTAACTAACTAACTAACTAACTAACTAACTAACTACTAACTAACTAACTAACTAACTAACTAACTAACTAACTAACTAACTAACTAACTAACTAACTAACTAACTAACTAACTAACTAACTAACTAACTAACTAACTAACTAACTAACTAACTAACTAACTAACTACTAACTAACTAACTAACTAACTAACTAACTAACTAACTAACCTAACTAACTAACTAACTAACTATAACTAACTAACTAACTAACTAACTAACTACTAACTAACTAACTAACTAACTAACTAACTAACTAACTAACTAACTAACTAACTAACTAACTAACTAACTAACTAACTAACTAACTAACTAACTAACTACTAACTAACTAACTAACTAACTAACTAACTAACTAACTAACTAACTAACTAACTAACTAACTAACTAACTAACTAACTAACTAACTAACTAACTAACTAACTAACTAACTACTAACTAACTAACTAACTAACTAACTAACTAACTAACTAACTAACTAACTAACTAACTAACTAACTAACTAACTAACTAACTAACTAACTAACTAACTAACTAACTAACTACTAACTAACTAACTAACTAACTAACTAACTAACTAACTAACTAACTAACTAACTAACTACTAACTAACTAACTAACTAACTAACTAACTAACTACTAACTAACTAACTACTAACTACTAACTAACTAACTAACTAACTACTAACTAACTAACTAACTAACTAACTAACTAACTAACTAACTAACTAACTAACTAACTAACTACTACTAACTAACTAACTAACTAACTAACTAACTAACTAACTAACTAACTAACTAACTACTAACTAACTAACTAACTAACTAACTACTAACTAACTAACTAACTAACTAACTAACTAACTAACTAACTAACTAACTAACTAACTAACTAACTGACTAACTAACTAACCAACTAACTAACTAACTACTAATTGCGTCAAATGGTTTTACCTCAGGAAGTGTTTTCGTTTAAAGTTTTTTCCAACCCAATACGGTCTTAGATTTAACTTTATGGTCTGATATCGCCCTAATTGACTTTTGGCTGTCGGTAATATGTTAAGCCCTATGGGCGCCATATTTATTCTAATACGTTAATGTACGGACTTTTGCTTGAAGGCTTGTGTTGTGATAAAGTAAACGGGTTTTCTGTTTCTGGGTATTCAATATAGAACCTCAGGCCCATTTTCCCCCCATTTTGAACCATTGGTGTATCAACGGATTCCTACGAGTATTTGCTTTTATGTTCTGCTTGACCAAGACATTCTATGCATGATCAGTATTTTAAAGATTCCGACATATAGTATATCTGGTATGCGATCGAACACATCTGATGATTGTGTATAGCCTTCCAACATGTCCTATAACCGCTTTTGGCCAGTTCGCCTAAAGTTATGAGGCGTTCGGGTGTAAGTGCCGCCTCATATCTTATATAATATGATTCAATGGATGGAATATCTCTACCAGATTATAAATATAAGCTAGAATTGACCAAATTACGCTTTGATAAAGCCAAAGTGTCATAGCAGGACGAAGAGCCCACTTTATGCCAATGGCTATCCTACATAGCGTCCAGCACCGATGTGCCTTGTTGATCCTATTCACGATGTGGTACTTTCATCTTAATTCTCTGTCTGTCAGCGGTATCTTCTTGCCCATTAAACAGGGTTCAGTATACTTTGAATTTTTTGCCCTTCTTGTGAAAATTTGACTGCATTTGCTATTGGAAATTTGTTCAAAATTTTACTACGTTTTATGGAAACAACATACGAAATTTGATTACATTTTCTTTAAGCAAACATTTCAAAATTAGGAAACATAGTAAAATTTTCAAAACCTATTTCAATCAAATACTTTTGAGTTTACCTGAATATTTATGAAATTTACTTAATTGAAACATGTTTTCACGAATTATTTAAAGTTTCATTTCATTTGCGAAAAACCTAATTTAAATTTGTATGTAATACAAAATTTTCCTTTGTAACTTATTAATAAAAATATTTGTGTAAATATGGCAAATTCTTTTCATAATATTAACATTTATTAACATTCTTCTTGTAAACAACTGTTGTTTTTTAATTTGGGTAGGAGATAATTTTATAATACGCATTTTCTTTTAACAATATAAATAAAAGTTAAAGAAAAGAACATGTTTATTAACCAAGTTTTTATTAACCACCAACAAAAGTTTCTTTTTAAGTCAAATACAACGGTTGTTAAGGTTTTTTGTCGTTGTTACTGTTTGTTTTCTTTATTGGGTGCATTTTTATGAGAATAATGAATTTTTTAAACAAAACATTGCATACTTTTTTGGGAACAAGTATTAAATTTTATATTATTATATCATTTTTAAAAGTTATGCGATGAAAAATATTTTGTTTTAAAATTTGTTGTTCTATTTTTATGTTGAAAACTTGTGGACAAGAAAAACAAATACATAAATAATACGTAGAATTGTATTTAAATAATAACAAATAAAATTCCTGGCATTTGTGTACAAATAACAGTTTTTAATTTTACGGGAGAAAGAATGACGGTACAAAAAAATATTTGTTTTCAATTCCTATTAAATTTGTATGTTATTTAATATTTTGTATATGTTATATATCGCCAGGTTCATATAAATTTATGACAGAATATAATAGGGGATTGTTTCAGAACACTATTATATTCATGTTATGTTATATCCTGAAATTATGCAATGTTTATATGCAATTAAAAGAGAATAATTGATACACTTGCATATGTGAGAGAAAGGAAAGTTTTATTCGTGTTAAAATTGTTTCACTTTATTTTTATTAAATCTGTTTAAAATTCTATGTAGACTAATATAGACTAGACTATAGATTAGACTATAGACTTGACTATAGACTAGACTATGACTAGACTATAGACTTGACTATAGACTAGACTATAGACTAGACTATAGACTAGACTATAGACTAGACTATAGACTAGACTATAGACTAGACTATAGACTAGACTATAGACTAAGACTATAGACTAGACTATAGACTAGACTATAGACTAGACTATATACTATAAGTATAGACTAGACTATAGACTAGACTATAGACTAGACTATAGACTAGACTAATAGACTAGACTATAGACTAGACATAGACGAGACCTATAGACTAGACTATAGACTAGACTATAGACTAGACTATAGACTAGACTATAGACTAGACTTAGACTAGACTATAGACTAGACTATAGACTAGACTATAGACTAGACTATAGACTAGACTATAGACTAGACTATAGACTAGACTATAGACTAGACTATAGACTAGACTATAGACTAGACTAGACTATAGACTAGACTATAGACTAGACTATAGACTAGACTATAGACTAGACTATAGACTAGACTAGACTATAGACTAGACTATAGTACTAGACTATAGACTAGGACTATAGGACTAGACTATAGACTAGACCTATAGACTAAGACTAATAGACTAGACTATAACTAGACTAGACTACTATAGACTAGACTTATAGACTAGACTATAGACTAATACTATATACTAGACTATAGACTAAGACTATAGACGAGACTATAGACTAGACTATAGACTAACTATGACTAGACTATAGACTAGACTAATAGACTAAGACTATAAGGACTAGACTATAGACTCGACCTATAGACTAGACTTAGACTAGACTATAACTAGACTATAGACTAGCTATAGACTAGACGTATAGACTAGACTAGACTAGATAGACTAGACTATAGACTAGACTAATAGACTAGACAAGCTAACTATAGACTAGACTATAGACTAGACTAATAGACTAAGACTATAGACTAGACTATAGACTAAGACTATAGACGAGACTATAGACTAGACTATAGACTTAGACTATAGACTAGACTATAGACTAGACTATAGACTAGACTATAGACTAGACTATAGACTAGACTATAGACTAGACTATAGACTAGACTATAGACTAGACTATAGACTAGACTATAGACTAGACTAGAACTAGACTATAGGACTAGACTATAGACTAGACTATACTATAGACTAGACATAGACTAGACTATAGACTAGACTATAGACTAGACTATAGACTAGACTATAGACTGACTATAGACTAGACTATAGACTAGACTATAGACTAGACTATAGACTAGACTATAGACTAGACTATAGACTAGACTATAGACTAGATATAGACTAGACTATAGACTAGCCTATAGACTAGACTATGAGACTAGATATAGACTCGACTATAGACTAGACTATAGACTAGACTATAGACTAGACTATAGACTAGACTATAGACTAGATATAGACTAGACTATAGACTAGACTATAGACTAGACTATAGACTAGACTATAGACTAGACTATAGACTAGACTATAGACTAGACTATAGACTAGACTATAGACTAGACTATAGAGCTAGACTATAGACTAGACTAACTAGACTATAGACTAGAGTATAGACTAGACTATAGACTAGACTATAGACTAGACTATAGACTATAGACTAGACTATAGACTAGACTATAGACTAGACTATAGACTAGACTATAGACTAGACTATAGACTAGACTATAGACTAGACTATAGACTAGACTATAGACTAGACTATAGACTAGACTATAGACTAGACTATAGACTAGACTATAGACTAGACTATAGACTAGACTATAGACTAGACTATAGACTAGACTATAGACTAGACTATAGACTAGACTATAGACTAGACTATAGACTAGACTATAGACTAGACTATAGACTAGACTAGACTAGACTATAGACTAGACTATAGACTAGACTATACTAGACTATAGACTAGACTATAGACTAGACTATAGACTAGACTATAGACTAGACTATAGACTAGACTATAGACTAGACTATAGACTAGACTATAGACTAGACTATAGACTAGACTATAGACTAGACTATAGACTAGACTATAGACTAGACTATAGACTAGACTATAGACTAGACTATAGACTAGACTATAGACTAGACTATAGACTAGACTATAGACTAGACTATAGACTAGACTATAGACTAGACTATAGACTAGACTATAGACTAGACTATAGACTAGACTATAGACTAGACTATAGACTAGACTATAGACTAGACTATAGACTAGACTATAGACTAGACTATAGACTAGACTATAGACTAGACTATAGACTAGACTATAGACTAGACTATAGACTAGACTATAGACTAGACTATAGACTAGACTATAGACTAGACTATAGACTAGACTATACTGGACTATAGACTAGACTATAGACTAGACTATAGACTAGACTATAGACTAGACTATAGACTAGACTATAGACTAGACTATAGACTGGACTATAGACTAGACTATAGACTAGAATATAGACTAGACTATAGACTAGACTATGGACTATATGTATTAGCTATATAGACGATTGTCATCCCTTTTTTAAACAAAAAATATCTAAAAATAGAAAGAGGGTGTTCTATTTTTAAATTATTTTTTGCGTTTCTCGTTTTTGTAACATTTTCTTAAACATCCATCAAAATCCTTTTAAATATATCTCTTCAAAACGGAAATTGTTTCCCTTTTCCTCCTAAAAACGAATACTTTATTTAAAGGCTATAAAACAAATTGACATTATAAAGACTATAAACTGTTATTTTTTTATATTTGTTAAAAACTTAAACGTTTAAGCAAACGCACATACATATTTATTTAAACCAAACGGAAATGATAGACTATTAAAATCTTTATTTATACAGCCACAACATATGCTAGATTTGCTTGTTTGTCAACTTTTGCAAAAACTAAATAAACACACCTCTCTAAAGTATGCTATAAAACTTAATGTATTGACAAAATGGCGAAATTTAACAACAATATTCACTCAATAGAAAAACAATTTGTATTAAAACTCTAAACTATTCTAAAAGTGCAGTTCTTAATTTAGTGGAAACAATTAAATAACATAACACCAGCAATCACTATAAACTTTGAAAAGTTTTTATATAAACTTTAATGTGTCACTTTAGCTTTGGCTCAGCTTGTTGCTAAAAGTTAACAGAAGAAAATATTTACTTTTATATTTATTTAATAATTTTAGTAATTTAAACCTTTGACTATGATCCTTGTCTCTCTCTCTTCTCCGCCTTTAAATGTGTTTCAAAATTTTTTTAGCATGTAATAAAACACTCTCAAAAGTATGCTATAAAGTTTGTTTGTTACTCAAACAACAAACACAGCTGTAGCTTTAACTCAACAAGGAGTGAAAAAAAATCATAAAAACAAACTTTCTTAATACATCATTATTAGTAATGGCGCAAAATAGCTTGTTTTAGATTTTTTTTTTTTTAATATAATTTACAATATTGTGTCGATAACTTCGATAACAAAGTTTTAATGTTATTTAAATATTTAAGAAAAAATGTTGTTCATGATACAAACATAGTTCTTGAAAAGTTTGAAGTTTATAAAAAAGTTAGTTTAAAGGAAAATTTTTAAATTTTAATTTAACTAATCGAAAAATATTCTACAGTTTTTAACTACAGCTAACGAGAATACAGATTTACGAGAACAATATTTCTCAAGAAGTCCAAGTAGTAAAATATTATATATATATATATATATATATATATATATATATATAAAATAAATACATACAATATATGCAATAAAAGTCCTTTAATTAAGAATTTATTTAAAAGCTTAATTATAATTTTCCACACGTTAAACGAGGTAAATAATTTAACGTATTCTTCTTATCAGCTAACCGCATAAGCACAACAAAAACAAGTAAATATAAACAATTGGAAAACTTACGTGTAAATTACAAAAAAAAAGAAGAGAAATATAAAAATAGAAATAATAAAAAATGGAAATAACCGACCATGTGCTTAACTATAACAGTAATTTTCGGCAATAGACCCTTATATAATCGGCTAGAAGTGGTCAAGTTTAAACAGGAATAATGTATCTCAATATAATATATCAAGACTAGAGGCAATATGAACCGATTCTCATAATACTTAGGTTGTATGTCAAAATTATAAGTTATTTTTTATATAAAGACAAGGATTGGGACAAATTATAAAGTATAATTTTGGGCGCAAACTACTAAGAAGGTTTACATGAATGTAGTGTAGGGTATGCCAACACAAATAAAGAAATAAATTACAAAAGAAATGTTTTAATACTGATGAGGAGAGAAAGCTCGGAAATACACATGGTCTCCACAGTGAACACTTCAAAGTGCATGTATATGTAAGAATTTTTTAATTAACCACCAAAAAAAGCCAAAGGTCAATTACACAGGACAACAATGAAAAAGCATATTTAAACATTTAAACTAATCCCACATAGAGGGAAAACCCGGTAGAAAAGTACCGAACACGCATTGTTTTCATATCGATTACGCTTTGTGTCATTGCACAACGCATCACAATGCATCGTTATGATTTCGACAACGAATCGTTGTCATTTCGATATCGCAACGTTCTGTTTGACAACATAGTGTTTTCACATTGTTAACACATTATTATTTTTTGTTTGTTTTGATAACGTCGTGTATTTCTTATATATTTTTTGTAATTGATTTGACAACTATCTGCACATACTTTGACAACGGATGTTATTGAAAAATTAAAAACACTTTACTATCAATTTGGTACCAGGCGGGAATAATTTTAAAACGTCTTTCCTCTGTGCAGTATTATTTGGTGTGTTGATTCCGATAAAGATATTATAAAAGTCGTATCACCCAACAAATTTTCAACATTTCCATCCTTTAGCTGTCGAGAATTGTTTCCCAAGCTGAATTGCCAAATTTTTAAATAAATCGTATCAAAGTTTATAAAATTTCACAACAATATAGGGCAGCTGAATATCACCTTGCATTACAAAAAGACTGAGTAGCTGAATTACCAGTTTAATTTATGAAATTAATTTTCTATTTAACTTTAATAATTTTAAAAATGTCTTTTGCTAAATTGCATAATTTAAGTTGAATTATATAATTTCAGTTTAAAAATCAATATTATTACACTTTTACCAGCTGAATTAAGTTTTACTCAGCTGAATTAACTTTCTAAGCAAAAATTTATATTAAAATTTACGAAAGTGTTACTATTACAATCAATATTATTAAACTTATACCTGCTGAATTAAGTTTTACTCAGCTGAATTTCCTTTCTAAGCTAAAACTTGTATTAAAATTTACGAAAGTGTTACTATTACAATAATAAAGGTTAGCTGATTGTAAATTTCCTTAGCTGAATTTGAGTTTTCTACATAATTATTTGAATCATTTTAAAATTCGTTCATAATTTGTTAGCTGAATTGTAGTTTCTTTACATGAATTACAAAATTTGATAATTTTCTGAAAATAATCTTAAAACCCAGAAAAATTGTTTACAGTTAATTCAGCTGAATTTAGTTTTACTCAGCTGAATTGCATTTTAGGCAAAGTTTTTAATAATTTGTCTTAAAAGTTATAAAATCTCTAGTATAACAACAATATAGATTAAGTGAATTAAAGTTTTCTACATAATTATTTGAATAGTTTGAAAATTCGTTCTTAATTTATTAGCTGAATTGTAGTTTATCTGCAAGATTTCAAAAACTTTGTTATTTTCTGAAACTAATCTTAATAACGAGAAAAATTAATTGCATTTTATTCAGCTGAATTTAGATTTAATCAGCTGAATAGCTTTTCCATGCTAAAATTTTAATAATTTATATACGTTTACTATTACCATAATAAAGATTAGCTGCATTTAAATTTTCTCAGCTGAATTTAAGTTTTCTACATAATTGTTTCAATAATTTCAAAATTAGTTTCTAATTTGTTAGCTGAATTGCAGTTTCTTTACATAAATTACAAAATTTTACAATTTTTTTAAAATAATCTTAAAAACAAGAAAAAATTATTACAATTAATTTAGCTGAATTTAGTTTTAATCAGCTGAATAACATTTACATGCAAAAATTTTAATAATTTAGATTAAAAATTATAAAAGTTTTACTATTACAATAATATAGATCAGCTGAATTTAAATTTTCTCAGCTGAATTTAAGTTTTCTACATAATTGTTTCAATAATTTTAAAATTCGTTCATAATATGTTAGCTGAATTGTAGTTTCTTTACATTAAAATATTTTGTAAATTACTGAAAATAATCGTTAATAACAAGTAAAATGGATTACAATTAATTCAGCGAAATTTTTATACAAAACTTTTTAATAATTTGTCTTAAAAGTTATAAAATGAATGTTATAATGAAATATAAAGCTGCTGAATTTAAAATTCCGTAGCTGAATTTGAGTTGACTTTATAATTATTTAAATAACTTTATTATTTTTTCATAATTTGTTAGCTAAATTGTTATTTTACATAATCAATGTCTTATTGCTAGAAAATTCTGGGTGATAAAGAGAAACAGGTATCAAATTCTAAATTCAAATTCAAATCTAAATTTCGTTGGCCTGTGTTATTTATAAACTAAAACACACGCATAACCAAAATAAACTTGTATATTTACAAAATCTTTAATAAAAAACAAAATTTTACACACAATTCCATTGTTATGTATATATGTATTTACATATGTACATTGTACATATCCTCAAATATATTTATATATAAATGAAGCCCCTTAACATACATACGTGGGTCTATTTTATTCAAACACTTGACATCTTTGTACATTTTTAATCATTAGTACCTAGTATAGATATAAAACATAAAAACAAACTTTCTAAAATATAAAGCATGCTTTTAGGCAGTTAGTTTTACATGTTTGAATAATTGTACAAGTATGTTAGTTAGTTCTTTAATTATACTAGTTGGGTGGGTCATTTTTGACCAATTTTTTCATTTATAAATTTCCTTTCGTTTTATTTAATTCAATATCAAAAAAAGAAAAAAACTATTTACAATACATAAATTTAATGTATGAATGTCATTAGTACAGAATATTTTTATTTAATAAAACATTGTTACACTTTGTACTTTTGTTTTGTTATAAATGTAAAATGAAATATTTACATGAGTATTCACTTACTATATTTATAATTAATTTCAAGGTTAGCAGAGAGAGAAAAAAAAAAGAAATTTATATCTACACAGGTGTAACATTGTAGTTGTATTAAGGTTTAAAACGGATATAAATGTTAAACAAATTGTTAATACACTGAAAGTATGTTGAAAAGATACGAGGAAAAAGGTGGAATACAAACTAGATAAAAGTACTTGAAAAGTTTAAAAAGCAAAATAAAATTGTTCGAATTTTATTGGAACATCTTATAACATTTCATTATTGACTTCTACAACAATATAGAGCAGCTGAATATCACATGTTATTAGAGGAAATTTATTGTATTACAAAAAACTACATAGTTGAATTAAAATTTTATTTTATAAATTGAATTTCCTGTTAAAATATACAATTTCAGTTTAACAATCAATATTATTAATATTATACTTGCTGAATTAAGTTTTACTCAGCTGAATTGCATTTATATGCAAAACTTTATATAATAGGTATTAAAATTTATAGTATAATAACAATATAAATAAGCTGAATTTAAATTTCGTTAGCTGAATTGTAGTTTATTTACATGAATTAAAAAAATGTATAATATTCTGAAACTAATCCTTAATCAGAAGAAAAATTGTGTACAAATAATTCAGCTGAATTATTTGTACTCAAAAATTTGAAACAATCTGAAACAATTTGAAAATTATAAAATTTATAGTATGACAACAATATAGATTAGCTGAATTAGAATTTCCTTAGCTGAATTTAAGTTTTCTATATAATTATTTGAATAATTTTAATATTGGTTTACAATTTCTCAGCTGAATTGTAGTTTCTTTCCATGAATTAAAAAATTTTACAATTTTCTGAAACTAATCCCTAATGAGAAGAAAAATTGAGTACAATTAATTCAGCTAAATTTAGTTTTAATATGCTGAATTGCATTTTTATAAAAAAATTTTTAATAATTTGTCTTAAAAATTATAAAATGTATAGTATAACAACAATATAGATTAGCTGAATTAGAATTTCCTTAGCTGAATTTAAGTTTTCTATATAATTATTTGAATATATTTAAAATTCGATTATAATTTCTTAGCTGAATTGTAGTTTCTTTACATGAATTAAAAAAATTTACAATTTTCTGAAACTAATCCTTAATTAGAAGAAAAATTGATTACAATTAATTCAGCTGAATTTAGTTTTGCTTAGCTGAATTGCATTTTTATGTAAAATTCTTGAATAAAATTTATTAAATATATAGTATAACAACAATATAAATTAGCTGAATTAGAATTTCCTTAGCTGAATTTTGCAGTTTGCTATATAATTATATGAATATTTTTAAAATTCGTTTATAATTTCTTAGCTGAATTGTAGTTTCTTTATATGAATTAAAAAAATACAATTTTATGAAACTAATCCTTAATAGAAGAAAAATTGATAACAATTAATTCAGCTAAATTTAGTTTTACTCAGCTGAATTGCATTTATATGCAAAAATTTGAAAAAATTTGTTTAACAACAATATAGATTGTAAGGAAATTAAAATTTCCTTGGCTGAATTGGAATGTTCTACATAATTTTTTGAAAAACAATTAAAAAGTGTTCATAATTTGATAGCTGAATTGTAGTTTCTTTACACGAATTAAAAACATTTTGCAATATTCTGAAACTAATCCTTAATAGCAAGAACATTTATTACAATAACCTAGCTGAATTGCATTTTTATGAAAAAAAATTTAATAATTTGCTTAAAAAATTATAAAATTTATATTATAACAAAAATATAGTTTAGCTGAATTAGAATTTCCTTAGCTGAATTTAAGTTTGCTATATAATTACTTGAATATTTTTAAAATTCGTTTATAATTTCTTAGCTAAATTGTAGTTTCTTTAAATGAATTCCAAAAATTTACAATTTTCTGAAACTAATCCTTAATGAGAAGAAAAATGTATTACAATTAATTCAGCTAAATTTAGTTTTTATCAGCTGAATGGCATTTTTATGCAAACATTTTTAATTCAGCTTAGCTGAATTGTATTTTTATGTAAAATTTTTTAATAATTTGTCTTAAAAATTATATAATGTATAGTATAACAACAATATAGTTTAGCTAAATTTGAATTTCCTTAGCTGAATTTGAATTTTCTACATAATTATATGATTAACTTTAAAATTGCTCATAATTTGTTAGCTGAATTGTAGTTTCTTTAAATGATTCTATGAATTTTCTAAATGCAATCTTAATAACAACAAAAATGATAAAAATTTATTTTGCTGAATTAAGTTTTAGTTAGCTGAATTACATCTATAACATTTCGTAACCGAAATAATGAGCTATTCGATATTATAAAAGTTGTTAGTTTTAACTTAATATACTGCAATTTGAAAAATACTCAAACATTGTAAAGTATATAAATTTCTTTAAGTGTAACATAAAATTATTTGTATAAATACTAATATTGAAAAAGGAAAGAGGCTAAATTATGGATTTTTTATTTAAATAAATTGTAATTTTATTAGTTTTTTATTAATTAAAGAATCTAGCCTTATTAAACTATGTACATACGAACATGACAATTAGGTGAGGTATTTGTAGTTAATGACACTGAACTCAAGACCATTTAAAATACATAAAATTATGAATGATAAGTATATAATAATTTACAAGAACCAACTAACTGTTACACCTAAAAAAGTTAATGTAACAGAAACATTTGTCTTCCATACTTTACTTAATCCTTAAACAAAATTGGCAAAAAATATTTTCCTAAAAATAGCTACTAAAGAAAAGGTAGTACGTGTCCTTAGGTTAAATATGGAAATTTGTCAATATTTTTGCCATATTTTATTTCTACCACAAAATTTGCATAGACTTGTTCAATTGAAATTCTTTTAATGCTTATTTTAGGCACAAAATTACGTTCCTTTTTGTTGTTATTTAAATATAGAGAAAAAAAGTCGAAATGTATGTAAGTCATACTGAATAAATATGCAAATGTTTTTGGGATGTTTTAAATTTATATTGAAAACGTAAATGAATACTAAAATAACAAATTTACTTGTAGGTATGTTTTAAAGTATGCTACAATATTGGCCTATTAAAGTTGACTAAAAGTATGCTTTACTTTTGTATTAAATCTTTATAATGGTATATATTTTGTAAGAATTGTATGGGTTTATATACTTAGCCTAAAAATAGTCTACAGAAAAAGAATTTACAAATATTGTCTACATATGTATGAAAATCATTTGTATATTTATTTAAACCTTTTTCAATTCATATAAACATATGCCTTAAGAAAAATTGCTGAATATGGTGAGAATTTTACAAAAAGTACAAGTTAGTGACTTTTAATTTGAATTCAATATATAATGAAAGGTCTTAGGGTTTAATACTTTTAATCTTTTGGGTCTTAGAAATTGTTATTTGCTTAAAGTAATATCAATTTGTAGGCATGTGATTTAAGGAAAAACTTTTGTTTACAGAAAGAGTCTACGTTTAGGAGAAAAAGATTATGGAAATATAGATTTCTTTATAGTTTTGTAATGAAATGTGTCAGTGAAACTTATTAGTTATGGCTTATGAAAGATTAAAATGATTTTTTGAAAATGATAAGGATTTCATTTTGTTTCTTTTAATCTATGAATTGAATATTGATGTAAAGATTTTTTTACATAAGCCTACAACTAACATATACATACATATGTGTATATGCATGCAAAACTTTTATAAAAATCAAATTGAAATTTTCTTTATTTAAAAAATTTTTATTTTTTTATATAAAAACCATTTAATATTTTTCGGCAAAGAAATAAACATTTAAAAAATTCCCTAAAAACACGTTAATGAAACTTGAAAATGAAACTTTTTTTATTTAATTGTCTTCTCTTTTCTCTTTTCCCTTTTCCCCTAAAAACCTGCATTAAAATTTTATCACCGCATAAATTGGTTTAACCCTTTGGGAAATTTAAAAGTTTTAACTTTTATATTTTAATATCATTTTGCTTTCGAAAGTTAAATAATTTAAAATTTTAAATTATTTTCTGTGAACTTTGTATAAGTATATATTTTATTCCAAACAAGGAATCTATTCTGCAGAGATTTTTTTATCAAAACAAAAATTTCTAGTAAATTTTAAACAAGAATTTACGTAAAATTTTTTTGAATAACAAAAATTTTGCCAAAATCAGCATAATTTTAAAGGGAATTTGTATGGCTTGACTTTGGTTGTATTTTATTTGGACATATTGGATTTTAAAGCATTTTTTTAAATTCAAATTTGAAATTAATTTCCTCAGAAACTAAAAAATCCGAAAAACTTAGCACTGCATAACCGATAAACGGCATTATCCAGTTATTAGAAGAAAACGTTAAGAAGCTAATTACTGAGATTTGATAACGTTAATTTGTCTTGTAGAAAAGAAAAGTTATATAATTTCATACATCTTTGGATAGGAAATTGTGTTTACTTTTTAGTAATATATAAAATCCTAAAGCTTTCTAATCACTTTCTAACGGCTTACCTTTATAATTGAAAAACATTTTATTGAAATCAAACATAATTATTGAAATCAAACATAATTTTACCAACAGTGAAAGAATTATATTTTAAATCAATTATTGAGCTCACAGATGTCCTGTGGATCGGAATAAACTTACTTTAAATATGCCAGATGTTATATTCAGTATAAACTTTCTATTGAATATCTGCAAAATCGGGCTTTTTGAAAATTTAAACTCAAGGGCACTTGCATTAAAATTCCAAAGTTAGAATCGAAAAACGGCCCTAATGTGTTTCCTACTTATCCCTAAAGTATGTTCCCAGCCCGAGAGAAATTTGAACCCTAGGGGTAAAATTGTAAAATGATAAAATGTTTGGGAATTTCACTTTAGTTTTTGGGAATTTCTGAACTTGAACTTTTTAAAACTTTTTTTACACTTTGTTATTTAGAATTATAATTTTTTTTATAAAAGTTTTGATTTAGAAACAAAAACAAAACAATAATACTTCCAAAAAATACAACATACAACAATACAACGCTACCATACCAATTATGAATAGTACAATTGTTTTATACAAAAAGCATACATTACGGCATTTTATTTAATTCTGGGAAAATCCATGTAAACTTTGCCAAAATCAAAGAAATAAAAATTTTCCTAGAAAATAATGAAACTGAGAAGGCAAATAGAATTAAAATAATAATAAAAAAACAAAATAAATGCAAAACAAATAATTTTATAAATTATAGATTGCTTTTCCTAGACATTACAAAAAAAAATTTGACATCATCATGTAAAATTTAAAATAACAAGAATTTAAACATTTTAAAAGTAAAACAATCGTTTAACTGCCTGGTAAATACTATTCAATTTCATTTTCTTTAATAAAAAGTTTAGTTCTATATTCATTATCAAATTTATAACTTATCAAAGGTATATAAAACAAAGTGTTTACCAAAAAAATTCTTTTATGAAAGTTTTATTAATTTAAACATTCATTATTACCCAGCAAAAACTTAGATGGAAAAGTAAGGGGTTTAAAATGCTAAAATTTACTAACACAATAGCATTCAAAAGTCATTATGAACACGGCGATAACATGATAGGCAAGTACTTAACACACTCGCTTATAAGTAGGGAGTTAGGTAAATGATCGCCTGCAAATGAGGAGTTAAGTATGTAAGTAAGTTTTCAAGGCTAAAATTAATTAACCACGTATATAGCACAGACCGACAAAATTAGAAAAAATCGAAACCTTGAGACCAAGTTATACGTTTCTAAAAGATTAAGCCGTGCTGAATGCGAACATTTTCTTCATCACATGTGGGATTTCAGATATCGTGTCCTGAAATTTAGGTATATAAGTTCACAATAAGAGTTAGAACAACATCACCAAAAAAGTTGCGATTATATCATGTCAACTTCTTATGTTAGTGCTAATTTTGGTGTTCTTGAGTACAACAAAAAGCCATAACTTAAAAACAGACAAACTGAATAAGACCTTATAAGATCAGAATGCTTTAAATAAGTAGGCGTAGTTTTAATAAGAACACGCCTACTTTTTATATAGAAATTAAAATTTATACCATAATTTAATATAATTTTTATGATAACCATGCCCACAATTCTTCTTCTAAGATACTTTTATAAACATTATAGTATATTTTTAAAAATTTTTAAAGTGGGCGTGGTCAATAAAAATATTCTAGTTATATTTATTGAGTTAAATGCTGATTTTAGTAAACTTTTTCTTTAAACAGTAATCAAAAGAGAATTCTCAGACCACGTAAACCAAAATCAGCAAATAAAGTGGGCGTGGCAATGATATTAACGCCCATTTGTAAGGTTATATCTCAGTTTATGCCAAGTATGTGTATGAGATTTAAAATAATATCTTTAACATTGTAATAATATTATTATGGCCTTATTCATAACAATTTATCACAGGTTTATATCTTGAAAACTCTGTGTTCTCGGTATATTCGTGCCATTTACACTACTATAGTGCGAATATAGTATTGTTTATAACGAACAAAAATATTGGATTAACATCTATCTAAGAATGTTCCAATCGACTACAAATCACTTCCTGATTCGTCTGTCTGATGTCCGTCCGTCCGTCAACTTCAACGGTTGATATCTCAGAGACTACAGCAGATTTTTAAATAATTTAAAAAGTATTTAAAAGTAAAAATTGTGGAAAATTAGAATATAGCAGAAATGCATTTAGTTTTATAGAAAAATATTTTTTTTTACAATTTATTGTTTTATCAAGGTTTAGGTGAATATAACTCGAAGAAGATAAAAGTTATGACAGATGTAAAATGTTATTTTAAAGTTGACAGATTGAGCTTTCAGTTGGCATACAACATTTTCTAAATAAAGTTGACTTGACGCTGTAATAACGTCTCAAAAATGACATTTTTTCAAACTTCATGAAACGATATCTCAAATCCCAGATTTGATGGAGGACAGATTTAGATTTAGCGCGGCTCAATCCTTTAGAAAAGTATCTGAGTCACTGCGTTAAAAATTTGTCGGCATATGTAGTTATGTAGGTATGTAGTAGTCATTGAAAAGTAAGTTCTTGAGTAAGTTTAAGTCATTACCACGTTTTCGCTGGATGCAAATTCATTTATATTCCGTTTTATATTCCCAGAAATATTAGTTATTTTTTCTTATTTTATTTCAAATTAATTGAAAAGTTTAGTTAAATATTCTAAGTTAAGGTGAATTTTAAAATTATAAACCCAAATAAATTTTATTTAATTTTTGTTTATCAAAAAACTTTAAAGGTTTTGTGTAACAAAAAACTTTTTTTTCATTAGGATTCCTAGAAAAATTATTAACAAATAGCAAAAAAAAAAAGAAACTTACTTTTTAATCATAAACAAATTAATTGAAAAGATGAGTAAAATATTCCAATTTAAGTTAGAGTTTTAAAATTACGGCAAAAAAAGTAATCCCAGTAGTAGTTAATTTGTTAAATTTTAAAGTTTTCTGGTAGCAAAGAACTTTAACATTAAAATTTTTTTTTAATTTTATTTAATTTTTTATAAATTTTTTTTTAAACTTAACACTAACAACACTTTTTAAAAATTACGATAAACAACATTTTCTTAAATATTAAAGTTTTATTTTTTTAGATTTGAAATTTTTTAAAATTTTTAATTTTTTTAATAAATTTATTTTAATTTTTAAAATTTTTGTTTTTTTAGTTAATTTTTTCAATTAATAATTTATTTTAGTATTTTAAGCACATTAACCCATTTTTTTATTTTTCCATAATTAAAACATTTTCTTTAAAATTTTATTTAAATAAAATAAAACCGTTAAACATTTGCCGTTCTCTTGACGTTTTTCCACTAGCAATTATTATGCTTTGAATATTCGCGTACAACTAAAGGTAAATTAAAGGCGTGCATTGTATTTAAAAATGAAAATATTTAACAAAAGCTTTAAACAAACAGCTGTTTCTACCATAAACTTGCTTTGCTAAAAATATGGCCACCCTAAATTAAAGCTTTTAGGAGAGTATACTCTCTCTCACTTTCGTAATACAAAAAAACTAAAGCATGCGTTAAGGCTTTGTATACTAAAATAATATCCGGTTTCTAATGTTTACAAAGTGTATCGTAATTTAGCCTAGTGTTGATGTTTGCCTAGGTGTGTGTATGTGTATATGTGTGTTTGCTTGATATGTTTATTTTTTGTAGCATACTTTTAGTAGGCTAAACACTTAAATTGTGCCAAACAAACACATGTTGCTTCTTGTTGTTTAGTGAGAAAGAATAAAGTCAAAACTAAGAACTAAACTTTATATTATTTAAAGATTTATTACGTACATACATATGTATGTATGGTATGGCAAAATACATCTATATGTATACATATATAGACTTAAATAATTAATATAATTTATTGGCTGGGTAAAAGAAAAAAAAATCACTAGAGTAAAACTTATCACACTTATTCATTAAATCACTTTTAGTATTAATTTATTAAATTTATTTTTTATTATTTATTAAAGTCATTAAAATAAAACATAAATTTAATCTCCTCCATTGGGCCACACAATTTTCTCTATGAAATCTAAGAAAGCAGCCACTCTAGTATACAAACCAGGCGTTGAGGAAGCACAACCGAAACCCGAAGATACCACACCCACTAAACGGTAATTTTTATAAGATTCTAAAAACATACAAAAATAAAACTTTTAACTTTAAATCAGCTTTATAAAATCATAACATCTTACCATCCACTATCAAATTCAAAGGTCCTCCCGAATCGCCTTGACAGGCATCTTTAATTTGATCTTTATCCTCGGCACAAAATTGTGTACGTATTATACCCTCTGGTATTCTTCGATTTAAACCATATTCCGTAAAACTTCTATTACAACTTTCCAAAGGTGCCGTGTGCAAAGGAGCTTTTAGTAATATGTTAGAAAAGCTGCGCGCTAAAATGTTTAACATTTCAATTATTAAGGTTTTTTTGGTGAAATTTATTTTATAACAACTTACTGGTGGTATTAACAGTACCCCAACCGGTAACCCATAGTTTAATGCTGGTATCGGGATCCGTTATATTTGTATATAAACATACTGGATAAATGTATTCACTGAATTCCACATCACGTTCTAGTTCCAAAATGGCTATATCATTGTAAGTTAAACGTGTTAAATAGTCATCATGGATATAGGTTTCCTGGGAAATAACAATTTTATATAGATTTTGTTAAAATTTTGCCAAAAAAAAGTCTTCTAAAAGATTTAAAATTTGAACTGAAGGTTAGTCTCCCCTACAAGACCGGAATTTTCGGAAATGCTTATGTTTAGAGCGAAACAAAAAAAGCAGACCGTTATCCGTTTTCAAATCCCAGCTTAGGGACTTTAGAATACGTCAAATTCGAAAGGAAGTAGGAGCGATTCAAAAAAGAGGACAGTTTTTATACCAAACCATTCGATCTGAAATTACGTCCTTTATTAGCAAAACGGGCCAATGTATTACAAAATGTTCAAATTTCAATTTTCTCTCGGAAATTATAAGAGTTATATAAGACCTTGCCGAGTGCATTCCAAATATATAAAAATCTTTGAAATCGGTTGGGAAACAAAACAATGGCACGCGTTTAAAAATTTTACATATCGAAGGTATCCTACTTTGAGCCCCCATAGGACCGGCCCTGGAGTACTTGTGTGGTCCATTTGCAATATTTAAACTCGAATACTCCTTTGCTAAAGTCATGTCAAAATTTATGCTGATCGCACTAGGCTTTTAGAAATGCCAGATTTATTTCGAAAAGATTTCCTTTCTGCCCCACTGTGGGACGTTCTATGAGTGCTATGGTCAATTATAGACCGATCTAGGTCTTAGTTTGTAATACAATATCTATTGATATTTGATATATAGTGAAAATTTGTGGTAATTCCGATATTCCAGATGAAGTTTTTAAAAATAACTCCATTTTCCAAGAGTATGTAAATTTGTATGGAAGTTATATGAAATTTTGAACCTATATCCGTTATATATGTTCCGATTTAGATGACTTTAAATACGATACTCAAAAGCATGTATGAAAGAATTATTGAGGAAACGGTTCTTGCAGATGTCCGGCTCCACAGAAAACTGATTGCAACATTCATATGGACAGACAGACAGATGGACATGGCTAAATCGTCTCCCCTATCTATAAGGACTCGGAATATACATATATACCCTATTTTGTTGAAATTACAAACGGAGTAAAATAAGCGAAATACATTAACTCTTACCTTTATTCTCAATTCCACAGCATTGCTCATTTCTTTGGGATCCGTGAAATTCACCACACCCAAACGTACAATAGAGGGGACATTTTCACGTTCCGAAACGCAATGAGCAGCTGTCAAAACGAAACGTTTATCGATTAAAGTACCACCACAACGTATATCGTAGGGAGGTCTATTGTCACCACCAATACGACTATAACCTATTGCCACCATATGGGGAAATTCGCCCAGTTCAGCTGGTACACCACCCAAAATATGAGGCGACAAAGATGCAGCTAAACCACGCTCAATACGCCGGCAAGCTAGAAGTCAACAGTAAATATGTAAATACAAAATCAAATGAATATTCTCCATTTAAACTCACCTCTGACAGCTGGTCTATCATTTTCATTGGTTTTAATATCCGGTGTCGGTTTTGGGCTAAAAAAAAATTAACAAGAAAAAATAGTAATTAATTTAAAATATTGTTAGCCTAAACCAAAAGTTAATTATACGACTTAAATGAGAGGTTAGATGAATAAAAACTGCGAAAATGTTAGGAACACAATGATTTTATATAACCACCTTAATGAATTATCGTCTTCGAAAGAAGGGTTTTCATCATCTGGCGGTGGGCGGAATTCGAATGGTTTGAATGGATCCAATATTTGTGTGGGTGGCGACTGTACAATCAGAGGCGTAGCACTGTTAGGTTGTTGTGGTACAAACTGTTGTAGCGGTGAGGTAGAACGAGGTTCTTTAGACGAAGACTCGTTTTCATGAACCGATGCTTGAAAATGTTCTTGTCCGAGTTGTGAGGGAACTAAGGCAGGTTGATGTATAAATTGTGGGTGTTGCAGAAATTGTTGGGCATGCGGTAGAGGTTGTACCACTACTACATGGGAACCCTGTTGACCAAATTGTGGCTGTTGCTGTAGAAACTGTTGTTGCTGTTGGTTAAAGACATGTTCGACTTCTTGCTCCTGGGCTTTAACAATATCCATGCCTGAATTAACTAGATTCTCATAAACTATTTGTATGGGATTTAATTCTTGTCTATGTACCGGATTATTAGACCAAGTCTCAACTACTACGGGTTGTTGTATGAAACTAGTAGAGGGTGCTACATCTAAATCATTGCCCGACAGTTGATTCTCTAGATCTGGTGCAATTTGAAAATGAGCTGGCGATTGTGGATTTACAAATTCCACCTGCTGATGAGGTATAAACTCCACATCGCGATTACTAAGGTTTTCTTGAGGCCTCAACCAAGTCCCCGAGGCTTGAGGATTATTTGCAATTGGTGCAGAAGGATTTTTATTATTTAGTTGAGCATTTTCCGGTTTATTAACATTGAAAATATTAGCTATTGCATCATCTATACTCATTTCAGGTTGCTTATTGGCATTATTTGTAGTATCGAATACATTCTTAATTAAGTCTTCTATTCTACTATCTTCATCCTTAGGATCATTACTTTTGTTATTATGGGGATTGTTTGCAATTACAGTACTGGGATTTTGAGTTTGCATAGTATTAACAGGCCTACCAGGTCTGCGATTGTTAGTATCTTCAATTTCAAAAAACTGATTAGTGGGTCTCATATTACTTTCGGGGAAAATAAAACCAGCATTTTGATTGCCCATGCCATTACGACCCCTACCATTGTTTTGATTACCACGTCCACGACCATTATTTTGTTGACCATTCAACTGGCCCCTACCTAAATTTTGTTGGCCATTTAACTGGCCTCTACCAAAATTTAGTTGACCTCTACCGTTGTTTAGCTGGCCTCTACCAACATTTCCATTACCATTTGCCCAGAAATTGCTGGCACCATTATTGCCTCGGCCATTATTATTATTATTATTTGGTAGGCCGGGTACCCTATTAAAACTATTAACAGGCTGTTCAAAATTCCATTGATTCGTATTGACTGCTGCAGTATTTAAATTATTACGACCATTACCATTTCCATTCACACCCACAAAACCTCCATTAGAGGGATTCACATTTGGCTTATTACCAACCGAACTTGTCTGTCGTTCCGATTTACCCTGATTGCCACTGAGTAAAGCATTAAAGTCAAAAAATTCCGAACTTTCATTTAATCTTTGTTCTCCCACAATCAAGGGTTTTATGGTGGTAGTGGTCGTGCTGGTAGTTGAGATCAATAAATCTGCCCAAAAGTCTGGAGCTGCTGTAGTGGTGTTAGTTTGCAGTAAAGGCAACCAAAAATCTGTTACAGGAGCTTGAGTTGTAGTTGGTCTAAATTTTGATTTGTTAAATTTTGTTTGTTTTTTGGTTAAGCGGAAGGGAAAGAGAGGAGGAAAGAGATTAGAAAAGAAGCAATAGTTATTGTTAGTGATAGATACCAGTAACCAATACATTTCAATTATAAAAGAGAGAGAGAATAAAAAATGTGCAAATTAGTGTGTGAATTAATGCAAAAACGATAAAAACATACAATGAGAGGAGCGATTAAGAGTAAAACAGAAGATTTTGATTGTAAAGCGGGCATCGGCAGAGAGTGTCAAATGAGTTTTCTGTTTTCTGTGTAAAAACAAGAGTACAAAAGTGTTTTCTTATAAGATAGCTCTTTGGGTGACAAATTAGCTCAAGAGAGCTCTGTTATAAAGCTGGCATAAACAGAGAGTAAGAATTTTTATATATGTACATATGTGTGTGTGAGATTGCATGTTTATAAGAGCAAGAGAGCTCTAAGAAAATTGAATTTTCAACTAAAGAGAAATTTTTAGATAATGGTTTATTTAGAAAAAGCAATATTATAATGAAAAAAAAACCTTTTAGATAATTCGAAAATTTTTACAAAATTTAATTGACATCAATGGAATTGTAATTAAAAAAAAAATGCAATATTCCGAATATAACATTTTACTTAACGGACAACTTTACTAAAAAATCATTATTATACAGAATTAACAAATATTGTCTCAAGAGCAACATTAACTTAAAATAAATGATAATTTGTATACGTTGAATATGTGGACGACTTATTTTCAGTATAAAATTTGACAAGCCACATTGCGTTAATCGGGAACAACGCCTCTGCTTTTAGATATTTTTAAGATTATTTTCAGTATTTCAAATTTCAGCTAAAAAAATAAAAAATCATTTTACTTTTCAACGCTTCTCTCAGTGTACAGTGTCAACAACATCTAAAACATTTATACATATACAATTCATAAGTATATTTGCATATAAGTACTGAATACAACTCTCAAAAATACTTACACTATAAAACGATCACCATTTTCTACAGTAGTTGTTTCCATATCCGGTTCTGATCTAATGACAGGACAACAAATCAATTCTTCTCGTATGCCAAAACCACAACTTACTACCTGACGATTGGTATACTCTCCTGTTTCGATTAATGTTTTTATAATGGGACATTCGCCCCATTCTCTACAAATACCCGGTTGATTTTTCGTTACACAATTATCGCCTTCTGCAACAAAGAGTGCTAGTTATTTACAAGAGAAACCAGCTATTAAGAGAACAATTTGTTTCTCTTAAACAAATTGTTCTCTTAAATAGATATTATCATTATTTAGACCAGACATGGAAAATTCAGTACTTTAGTACTTTTGATATCAAAAAATATCGCGGTACCCCACAACATATTCGGTACTTTTTCTTACTTATAAACTTTTGATAAGTATTCCAAATAATATTCTGTAGTCTAGTCTTTAGTCTAGTCTATAGTCTAGTCTATAGTCTAGTCTATAGTCTAGTCTATAGTCTAGTCTATAGTCTAGTCTATAGTCTAGTCTATAGTCTAGTCTATAGTCTAGTCTATAGTCTAGTCTATAGTCTAGTCTATAGTCTAGTCTATAGTCTAGTCTATAGTCTAGTCTATAGTCTAGTCTATAGTCTAGTCTATAGTCTAGTCTATAGTCTAGTCTATAGTCTAGTCTATAGTCTAGTCTATAGTCTAGTCTATAGTCTAGTCTATAGTCTAGTCTATAGTCTAGTCTATAGTCTAGTCTATAGTCTAGTCTATAGTCTAGTCTATAGTCTAGTCTATAGTCTAGTCTATAGTCTAGTCTATAGTCTAGTCTATAGTCTAGTCTATAGTCTAGTCTATAGTCTAGTCTATAGTCTAGTCTATAGTCTAGTCTATAGTCTAGTCTATAGTCTTAGTCTAGTCTATAGTCTAGTCTATAGTCTAGTCTATAGTCTAGTCTAGTCTATAGTCTAGTCTATAGTCTAGTCTATAGTCTAGTCTATAGTCTAGTCTATAGTCTAGTCTATAGTCTAGTCTATAGTCTAGTCTATAGTCTAGTCTATAGTCTAGTCTATAGTCTAGTCTATAGTCTAGTCTATAGTCTAGTCTATAGTCTAGTCTATAGTCTAGTCTATAGTCTAGTCTATAGTCTAGTCTATAGTCTAGTCTATAGTCTAGTCTATAGTCTAGTCTATAGTCTAGTCTATAGTCTAGTCTATAGTCTAGTCTATAGTCTAGTCTATAGTCTAGTCTATAGTCTAGTCTATAGTCTAGTCTATAGTCTAGTCTATAGTCTAGTCTATAGTCTAGTCTATAGTCTAGTCTATAGTCTAGTCTATAGTCTAGTCTATAGTCTAGTCTATAGTCTAGTCTATAGTCTAGTCTATAGTCTAGTCTATAGTCTAGTCTATAGTCTAGTCTATAGTCTAGTCTATAGTCTAGTCTATAGTCTAGTCTATAGTCTAGTCTATAGTCTAGTCTATAGTCTAGTCTATAGTCTAGTCTATAGTCTAGTCTATAGTCTAGTCTATAGTCTAGTCTATAGTCTAGTCTATAGTCTAGTCTATAGTCTAGTCTATAGTCTAGTCTATAGTCTAGTCTATAGTCTAGTCCTATAGTCTAGTCTATAGTCTAGTCTATAGTCTAGTCTATAGTCTAGTCTATAGTCTAGTCTATAGTCTAGTCATATCTAGTCTATAGTTAGTCTATAGTCTAGTCTATAGTCTAGTCTATAGTCTAGTCTATAGTCTAGTCTATAGTCTAGTCTATAGTCTAGTCTATAGTCTAGTCTATAGTGCTGTAGTCTATCGTCTAGTCTATAGTCTAGTCTATAGTCTAGTCTATAGTCTAGTCTATAGTCTAGTCTATAGTCTAGTCGCTATAGTCTAGTCTATATCTAGTCTATAGTCTAGTCTATAGTCTAGTCTATAGTCTAGTCTATAGTCTAGTCTATAGTCTAGTCTATAGTCTAGTCTATAAGTCTATCTATAGTCTGTCTATAGTCTAGTCTATAGTCTAGTCTAGTCAGTCAAGTCTAGTCTATAGTCTAGTCTATAGTCTAGTCTATAGTCTAGTCTATAGTCTAGTCTATAGCTAGTCTATAGTCTAGTCTATAGTCTAGTCTATAGTCTAGTCTATAGTCTAGTCTATAGTCTAGTCTATAGTCTAGTCTATAGTCTAGTCTATAGTCTAGTCTATAGTCTAGTCTATAGTCTAGTCTATAGTCTAGTCTATAGTCTAGTCTATAGTCTAGTCTATAGTCTAGTCTATAGTCTAGTCTATAGTCTAGTCTATAGTCTAGTCTATAGTCTAGTCTATAGTCTAGTCTATAGTCTAGTCTATAGTCTAGTCTATAGTCTAGTCTATAGTCTAGTCTATAGTCTAGTCTAGTCTAGTCTATAGTCTAGTCTATAGTCTAGTCTATAGTCTAGTCTATAGTCTAGTCTATAGTCTAGTCTATAGTCTAGTATAGTCTCTATAGTCTAGTCTATAGTCTAGTCTATAGTCTAGTCTATAGTCTAGTCTATAGTCTAGTCTATAGTCTAGTCTATAGTCTAGTCTATAGTCTAGTCTATAGTCTAGTCTGTAGTCTAGTCTATAGTCTAGTCTATAGTCTAGGCCTATAGTCTAGTATCTATCTAGTCTAGTAGGTCTATAGTCTAGTCCAGTAGTCTAGTCTAGTCTATAGTCCTAGTCTATAGTCTAGAGTCTATAGTCTAGTCTATAGTCTAGTCTATAGTCTAGTCTATAGTCTAGTTCCTATAGTCTTAGTCTATAGTCTAGTCTATGTCTAGTCATTTAGGTCTAAGTCTAGTACTATAGTCTAGTCTATAGTCTAGTCTTAGTCTCGTCTCTAGCTATAGTCTAGTCTAGTCGATAGTCTAGTCTAGTCTAGATCTAGGCTATAGTCTAGTCTATAGGTCTAGGTCTATAGTCTAGTCTATAGTCTAGTCTATAGTCTAGTCCTATAGTCTATTTCTATAGTCTAGTCTAAGTGAGTACAGTAGTCTATAGTCTAGTCTATAGTCTAGTTATAGTCTAGTCTATAGTCTAGTCTATAGTTCTAGTCTATAGTCTGTCTATAGTCTAGTCTATAGTCTAGTCTATAGTCTAGTCTATAGTCTAGTCTATAGTCTAGTCTATAGTCTAGTCTATAGTCTAGTCTATAGTCTAGTCTATAGTCTAGTCTATAGTCTAGTCTATAGTCTAGTCTATAGTCTAGTCTATAGTCTAGTCTATAGTCTAGTCTATAGTCTAGTCTATAGTCTAGTCTATAGTCTAGTCTATAGTCTAGTCTATAGTCTAGTCTATAGTCTAGTCTAGTCTATAGTCTAGTCTAGTATAGTCTAGTCTAGTCTATAGTCTAGTCTAGTCTATAGTCTAGTCTATAGTCTAGTCTATAGTCTAGTCTATAGTCTAGTCTATAGTCTAGTCTATAGTCTAGTCTATAGTCTAGTCTATAGTCTAGTCTATAGTCTAGTCTATAGTCTAGTCTATAGTCTAGTCTATAGTCTAGTCTATAGTCTAGTCTATAGTCTAGTCTATAGTCTAGTCTATAGTCTAGTCTATAGTCTAGTCTATAGTCTAGTCTATAGTCTAGTCTATAGTCTAGTCTATAGTCTAGTCTATAGTCTAGTCTATAGTCTAGTCTATAGTCTAGTCTATAGTCTAGTCTATAGTCTAGTCTATAGTCTAGTCTATAGTCTAGTCTATAGTCTAGTCTATAGTCTAGTCTATAGTCTAGTCTATAGTCTAGTCTATAGTCTAGTCTATAGTCTAGTCTATAGTCTAGTCTATAGTCTAGTCTATAGTCTAGTCTATAGTCTAGTCTATAGTCTAGTCTATAGTCTAGTCTATAGTCTAGTCTATAGTCTAGTCTATAGTCTAGTCTATAGTCTAGTCTGTAGTCTAGTCTATAGTCTAGTCTATAGTCTAGTCTATAGTCTAGTCTATAGTCTAGTCTATAGTCTAGTCTATAGTCTAGTCTAGTCTAGTCTATAGTCTAGTCTATAGTCTAGTCTATAGTCTAGTCTATAGTCTAGTCTAGTCTATAGTCTAGTCTAGTCTATAGTCTAGTCTAGTCTATAGTCTAGTCTAGTCTATAGTCTAGTCTAGTCTATAGTCTAGTCTAGTCTATAGTCTAGTCTATAGTCTAGTCTATAGTCTAGTCTATAGTCTAGTCTATAGTCTAGTCTAGTCTAGTCTATAGTCTATAGTCTAGTCTACTTTAAAATTTAAATTTTCCATGCATGATTTACACAGAGAATTACATAGAGCGGGAACTCTCTTAACTTTCCGTTCTATTATGTCTTCCTCTATGTTTATTTTTTTAATAAATCAATTAATTATTTTGCTAAATAACTAATTAAAATCTCACTTACTAAATTTGACAGCATCTGTTGTTTTCATTTGTTGCAACAGCATGATACCCATCAGTACCCAGTGCATCATCATCAGCATTATCTGTGACATTGAATATTTCTTAACATTTCTAGTTCTAAAGTTTCGTAGTTGCATTTTGTTTTCTTTGGTTTTCTTTTATTTAAATACAGTATAGTCTTTTTGTTTAATTTGTTATTTTAACAATGAAATTGTTTATCAATTTGCTTATTTATTAAAAAACGTTGTTTGATGATGTTGTTTTTTTTTTCCTAGTAAAGTAAAAAAAATACATACAATTATTTTATTTCAAAAACAATAAAATTCTGCTTAAAAAAAGTTTTTATATCAATCAATTAAGTATAGAGTCATGTATGTGATATTGTTTCATTTATTATTTAACACACTGTAGTTTTGCGGGATTTTTTAAGTTCAATGTCATATTGTTGTAATAAATAAAATGATCTACTCGTAAAGCATCATCAATCAATAACATACAAATTTATTTTATTGATTTCCTTATAAGTACGAGGGGTTGCTGAAAGTTATGCAAAAGTTTTGGATAAAGTAACAAATAAGAAAAATTACTAAAATGTTTATAATTATAGTGTTTCATTCACTCAGGACCCAGGATTTTAAATATTATGCTTCTAGGTTCAATATTATAGAAAATATTTAAAAAAAATAAGTACCAAAAAGTTCCCTTTTGATCATTCTCAATAATGTTTCAATGGGAAGTTCTGGAATTACCTAAATGAACTTAATAGGTTCAGCCAGTCATAAACGCGACTCTTTTATATATTAATATGAGGGGGCTTGAGTAAAATATGAACTTTATTTATTAAAACTCACTGACCAGTCGAAATGGATCAACAATTTTTAGTCTTGAGCCTTTTTATAAAGTGTTTGGCTCTTTATTTCTTGATCAAAATTAAAATCAAATTTCTGTCTTCGGAGAACTTCAAAATTATAGAAAAAGTAAACGTACTTAGAATTTATTGAATTTACATTATTATTTTTGTAATAAAGTTTAGCATTTGAATCTTAAACAGTTCATATCTTGGAATTTCCCATACGTCAATACAGAGCAAACTGGAAAAAATCTAAAATTAATACAAATTCTGCTTAAAACAAACTGGTTTAAATAATTCTCAAGAATTTTTCAAGTTCTTGGTGTAAGAGATTTTCGGACAATTGAGTTTTTGCCTACCACCGTCAATTCTTAATAAATCATTAAAACTGTTTCCCATAAAAAGCTATAAATATTTCTTTAATTAATTTATTTTTAACCACTTTAATTTACAATACTAACAACAATACCGTAAAGAGTTTACAGTTGGAACTGTTAATAAAAATATATTAAAATTCTTGTAAATTCAGCTTTTATGAAAAGTACTATCCATTTGTACAAAAAGTACGTTTAAGAAGTACCAATCATTAAGCTACACGACTCTTTTGTATACATGGGGGATTTCATGTCAAGTCTTCCGATCGTTTTGAAAGGGTGATAGTCCTATTGAATATAGGAATGCACTAGAATGGGTCTTTAGTTGATGGGGATTACATTTTAAATAATGTAATATTTCATAACATCATAAGGTTGATCACCTTCCGGTATTCCGGATGATTGATTTCACCTGATGTTGGTTTAGTCTGCCCTTCTATTGGCTTTAGACCAGTGATTCCTTTTTCCTTGTCGGGGTTTGCATTGGAATTGATCCCATGCTGCCTATCATTCTGCAACGGGGCTACTATGGCAAGAGATTAGATAGCTCGAGTACTTTAGCAAAGTGCTTGTACATGAACCGGTACAGTCATGTACAAAATTGCCTCCTGAGTTCTTCATAGAAGGCGCGTGGTAGACCGTCTCAATTCTACCCAGTGGATGAAAAAGACCAACGCACAGTGGTATAGGAAAAAAAAAACGGTTAATCCGATTTTAATGAAATTTGGTATGCACGAAGAGGAGGTGTTGTCGAGTTTAGGTTTTGAATTTGGACCTTATAGGCCAACCAGGGGCCCGGCGGGGATCCTCAAATTAGGACACCTCGGCTATGTTAAATTTTTAAAACGATCCTATTTCTTCATTTGAGTTCCGATTTAAAAAAAATTTCGTATATAGAATCTCCTCATCGAGCACTATAAAAAATTAAATTATCTCTTATAGTTTAGGAGATATTCGCACTTGAAAATTAAAATTTTTACCGTCCTTACTTTAGTTTTTTGATAATAGCGGGTCCAAATATTCCCGATTTTCGCCATTTTTTTTTATTCGCTTAACAACAAGTTAATTTAATTTTAATTTTTTTAGGGATAAAGAATAAAAGATTAATCGTTAAAAGTGGCTGTAAAAATTAATAAAAATTTAGGTAGTAAAACATGCCTAACAAATTCAAAACCTAAACTCGACAACACCTCCTCTTTGTCCATACCAAATTTCATTAAAATCGGATTAACCGTTTAGAAGTTACCGAATTATTTCCCTCTTTTTTTTCCTATACCACTGTGCAACGTGAAATAAGGCCGTCAAGGCAGGTGTTCACATTAAGCACTTAGACATCTAGTCTAGTTTTTCAACAAGATCGGTCAAGGACTCTCTAAGTTACAGTGAGTGAAAGTTATCAAACTAAATACATGACTGTTTAAATGGAGTTTGTCCTGTGTTGCTAGAACTAATAACGAAAGATGTTTATTCCTTTGATATGACATTACTTGAAGGACCAAACTAGACTAGACCAAAATTTTTAGGCACCAAAAATAATTGAATAAACATTAAACTTAATTATTAAGTTATTAACATTTAAGATCCTTTAGACCAGTTAAATTATATTTTCTCTTATTCTATAGTCAAAGATTCTTGACTTTAGATGATTAGTATGATATGTAGGAAACTGGTTTATTTCATAGTAATGACCTCTCTAATTTGCAATTTTTCTAGCATCACAGTAAATTAACTACGTTTTACCAACAATTAACTGCGCATATGTTTTGTTTAATTAAAACATATTTAAATTAATTTATTTTAAATTATATCTAATACAAGTATTAACCAAAAATAAAAATTATTGTTAAACTTTTTATTGGTATTGAAGATTAGTTAACGAACCAAAACCTAATCAGTTCAAAATTTAAAATATAGATAAAATCGAAACTAAAATTTTAACTTTTAGAAAAAAAACGCAGATTTTTTCATTAACACATCCTCAAGAACTGTGATATGCCTTAATACATATGAATATTGAATTCATTTGACATTTGTTGTGAACTGGGGAAAAAATATCCAGTAAAATTAAAAAATTCTCTATCAACGAACTGTCATTTTTATCGCTCTCTTACTCTCTCGTTGCAAGTTTTCAAAAGTACGCGAACGGAATCCTGTAACAATTGTTACAAATTATTACAAATTATCGAGTACGCGAACAGACCTATTATATTTCTGCAAAAAAATATAATATTATTACTAAGTGTACGGCTTTAAAAATTCTCCTAATATTTATAGCCGCATCTTTGTTACTGTAATCGAACATTTAACTGTTCTTTAACGATTCCACATAAATATCAACCAGTTCTAAAACCTGTTCAATTATTGTTTTCATATGTAAATTTTTGTTTATACTTGTACCGGTACCCCACTCAAAATTATATTTTTATTTTTTTTTCACAAATTCTACACTCTACAACAAAATTTAAAAATCAAACAATAAATATATATATTTTTTTCAATTATTTTAGTTTTATTATATTTCCTACATCTTATCATAGGTAAATCACTAAAAATTTTAATTTTGTAGGATAATTTGTTCTTTATATGTTTTAATAATTATTGGTTTTTCACATATTATTAAATTTTATATGCCTAATTATTTATTTAATTTAAAACTAGCATCATTGTGTTATTTGTTTATTGTTTTATTTAAAAAATTTGTTAAAACTAAACTTTTATTATAATTATATTTATAAATTATTTTATATGTATAGTAAAATATGTTAATTATTGTTGTACTTTATTAAAGCGATTTAATTTACTGATAACTATTTACTTAAAAAAAATGTTTTATTGCAACATGTCATACATTCGAGTTCGGAGAAATGTACTTATTTATAAATATCAGCTCTATTCAGAAAAAATCTAAATATAAATCGATTTGAATAAAAACCACATATTTAAAGTTATTTTAATAGGAATAGGCTCTTGAATCACTACTTTTCATATAATCGAGTTTACAATAAATATTTTATTTTTATCAGCCCTATTCAAAATGATCTAAAAGATAAGCAAGAACTCAATTAATTTCTTTTTAATTCTTTAATTAAGTTTCGGAAATAGGCCTAATTTTTGGTCTAGGTTTTATAATCGATCAATACTTTTAGTATTCGATATTTATTAAAATATTCAATATTGTTAATTAATTTGTTTCACATATCTGATTTCAAATTATAAGTATTGTAGTAATTTCCCGAAAAAAAATATATGTATTTATGGGGATTTGAGTCAATTATGGATTGTCCTATATGTTTAAATCATATCATATATTCTCGAATTCATTTAATACGGATGTATGTATATATTAAGGCAATACTTAAACGATAAACTATTTTGTATACCCAACACCACTATAGTGGGGAGGGTATTATGGGTTTGTGCTGATGTATGTAGTATACCAATCAACTGAAAATCACTTTCTTAATCGATGTCCGTCCGTTCGTCTTTTAATCAAACTGCAGGTTGCAATTTTCAAGATAATTTGGTTTGATTTAAGACAGGTCGTAAGTTTTCATAAGTAACCTAATATTAAAAATCAGGGATCTCAGAAGGGTATGAACTCCCTTTAATCGAATAATTTGGAAGTGATAAACTCTAAGGCGGATATATCTATATATTCATCTATCTATCTATCTATCTATCTATCTATCTATCTATCTATCTATCTATCTATCTATCTATCTATCTATCTATCTATCTATCTATCTATCTATCTATCTATCTATCTATCTATCTATCTATCTATCTATCTATCTAATCTATCTATCTATCTATCTATCTATCTATCTATCTATCTATCTATCTATCTATCTATCTATCTATCCATATATCTATCCATCTATCTATCTATCTATCTATCTATCTATCTATCTATCTATCTATCTATCTATCTATCTATCTATCTATCTATCTATCTATCTATCTATCTATCTATCTATCTATCTATCTATCTATCTATCTATCTATCTATCTATCTATCTATCTATCTATCTATCTATCTATCTATCTATCTATCTATCTATCTATCTATCTATCTATCTATCTATCTATCTATCTATCTATCTATCTATCTATCTATCTATCTATCTATCTATCTATCTATATCAATAAAAGAGTAATGTTTGTTGGTGACCGATAAACTCAAGAACTACTACACCTTATGGGACAAAATTTCAAGCGATCGTGAGGAGTATTCCTGTTAAGTTTGAAAACTATCCGCTAGATGGCGTCGTGGTATTAAATTTCTGTCAATTACACATAACTTCCGAACCAATTCGTGGAGAGTCAACATGCCCAATCAAGGGCCTGCAAAGCGATCAGAGAACCACTAGTTAGTTTATTTATAAATTTTATTGTTTTTTATACTGACAGCGCTAATAATATCTCAGTATGTAATCTCTTTATATAGAATTATTTTTTATTAAAACTACCTTACCCTATGTGCTTCGTACCCTTTCCGAAGTTAAATTTAATCGAAATTGGAACTACAAATTTATAAAAAGGATATCATGGGAATACTCTTATAAAGCTAATAAAGTACATTTTCGTTAGACAATAAGAAAGTGCCAAAAAGCTCCCTCATGTTTATTTTCATTCAATCTGACCAAGTATGTTAAAATTCTTGTAAATTTTACTAAACTTATTACTTATTTTTTTAAATAAACAACGGTAAGTGTAATATTTTTGATGTATCTTTTTTACCAAAAACCCTTTTAAAAAATTTTTTAATCCTCCAAAAATCCCTCCTTAGTAGTCCAAAAATACATTTACCGTCACAATATCATGATACTATCAGAGCAAACGTTTTAATATCCAAAGGGGTTCCTTCTTATTTCAACACAATTTCCAGCATAGGGCTGATGGTTTAGACATATTGTATATGGATGCTCTTTAAAACCAGATCAGTTTTATTTTTTTTTTTTATTAAAATTTTGTTTATGTATTTAGAACTTTTGTTGTTAAAAATTTTTTGTTTTTGATTTTTCAACAGACTCCACACATTAGCGCATACACACACATACAAAACACACAGAGAGTTTCAAAACATTTAAGACCTGAAAGTGCAGATTAAACCAGTCGTTGAACGTTTTGTCTTTTTTTTCACAGAATTTTTTTCACTTTTTTAGACAAATTATCAATAAATTCTTGAATTTTATATTATAAAAAAATTTATTTGTTTTTGTATATATATATTTTTTTTTTTGTTATTGTTGATTATTTATTTATATTTTTTTATTTAATTGATATGATGCACTCACTTTATTAGCGATTAAATTGTATTAAACGGCCAGTCGTTAGACCATTTCACAATATTTACGTCGTCTCTTCGATTAGACAAATAAGCACAACCGTTTCAAAACACGTCTCACCAACAACTGAGCTCACAATTGATCTGGTATCAAACACAACAGATCTGTTCATAGTTAGTTTTTGCTCAGCGTGATTGAGAAAATATCAACTCAAATCAATTTATTCAATGAAAAATTCAAGAGAATTCAATTAAATCTCAATTCAAATGAATTGTTGTGGTCAGTCAATAGTAGTGGCTACTTGTAGTTTATATGTACGTGTAAAGTATACTTATGGCTATGATTGTTGGGAATATGTATACATATATAAATAAGTACAAGTACTACTTTATGGACTTACTTCATTAAAAGTTCAGTTATAGTTTCTGCTTAATATTGTTTACATACTTTCAAACACTTTTAAAAACATCTCTAAACCGAGTCATGTTTGCATATAAATTGTCTCTGTAACATTTTAATAAACAATGTTGAGTACATTATAGTTTTTTTTATAGAATTTTAATACTTGTTCACACAACTGCAACACTTTTTGCCAATTTGTTTATTTTTATGAATAAAAAACCGGCCAATGAATCATTTATTTATGAAATGTTTAAGTTCCCTCAATAATAACAATGGAAAACGTCATCTTAACTTTAAAAACCGCAAGTAAAAAAAATTTCAAACTATTGTTGACATTGATTGACAATTATAATGTTGATTATTATGGTTTATGTTAAGTAATTATACGTTTGTTTAGTTTGTAGATTTTGAGATCAAAATCTTTAAAAAATAAAAATCAGAAATTATGGAAAATTTGATGTGTTAGGTGTATCTAGATGGTAAGAATGTCAATTAACTTAACGCCTGCCTTGACGGCCACTGGGTGAATTAAAAACGGTCCAGCATTCGCCCCCGAGTCACTTCGATAAAGAACACTCAAGGTGTCAAGTTTTGTTATATGGCTGTGGCGTTTCATGCTGTAGTACTCGAGCTATATAATATCTTACCAAGTGGACTCAGATAGGTTAGTGGATAGTGTTCAAGTCAGGTACACCGGAGGTGGTGGGTTCGATTCCCACCTGAGGCACTGGTAGAGGAGGATTTGATGTGTATACATACTAACTAACTAAGTAATCACGTTGCGGAATGACAGGCAGCATAAGACCAATCCTAATGCATACTCCGACAAGGGGAAATAAATCAGTTTGATCAACTTTTGGATGAGCCCTCGCATGCGGAGATTGACCAACAGGACTTTCGCAGTCATAAGCCATGCCGTTGCATTTCCATCCATCAAGCACATTCCTCAACCATTTAAAGCCCAAGGAACCACATCACAGCTCTGTTAATTTGGCGACAGCGCCTAGTGACATATTTGGTAGACCCGAATACAACAACAACAAATCAGGATCCCTCTATATATCAAGATGGTATGACAAAGGATGTAGGGATTGCAAATTCAACCGAACCCAATAATTGCCCCGACAGAAAAAGTGACGGACCTCAACCATTAGTCACGTAGCATGTCGCAATATTTATCCTGTTGAGATAGCATAAAAACCGCGAACTTCTCTGAATTAAAAAGGCATACAAAATCAATACTAGTCCACTGCAGGGCAAAAGAGTTTTTCCCGAAATTGCACCAATTTATATTAGTTCCATTCTCACATCATAAAGATCATCTACGGAAGGACAGAACCACCAAGTTTCAAAATGACAATTCACCCTGCGACGCAGGTTTAAGACATAGCCACTACGTGGATCTCAAAAGAACCTTAACTTATGACCAACCTGGACAAGTCCTGCAGGCAACTGGCCCCTTAGTACTAAATTGTGTGGTTCTCTGGTTCGACCCCATATCAAATCAAGGATAGATCGATAATGCATTTGACATCACCAGTTTATAGTCCCGGCAGACTAGTGATTTTTCCCGCGATTGCAATAACACCAATGATCTAAAATCAAAATTTTCTAGGTAAATCTATAGGAAATCTGTCTGAGGTGTTTCCAGTTGATTAACAGTTCAAATTTTATATTTGTAATTTTAAAAAATTTCTATACATTTAACGATTATTGAAGTTTTTCATAGATGGTGTTCCAACAATAGATCTGATATATTATATATCTATTAGACTTTCATTCCTAAATCAGTCTCTTTTAATAAAAATTTTGAAATTTAAAAAATATTTTTTTAAAAAGTGACCTAACTTTAAAAATCGATGTCTTCCAATTTTGATAAAAATTGCACAAAGTCTAGAAACATTGAAGAAATAGCTATCTGAACTCCTTTGGACAATTTTTGCTGTGACCAATTGGTGAAAAGTTACAGGCATTTGAATAAAACCCTGTATGACCAAAATGTCTATCTTTGACCCCCTCTAAGTCCGGCAGTTCTGGGCCGATAGCGCTGATAATTTGTGTCTGGCCTACTATCCAATAGTACTAACATTGTCATAATCGATGTTTTGACTTGATATGAAACTGCCCATATGCATTTAATACAATTCATTTCTGCTGTATTTTAACCTTTGAACTACCGAAATCTTCAATTCAGCAATTTTTAATCTACCATCTTTATTTATAATTTACAATATTTTGAAATTAATGAAATTTGTTTAAATGCAATTATTGCTTAAATTAATAATTTGTTTTTATTAGAATACGTATAACGTTTGGATGTCCGAAGGTTAATGTTGTATACCTAAACGTTTCATGTAAACCACTTTCCTAATCACTATTGACGTAACAAAAATGCCTTCTAATAAGTATTCATTAAACTAATTAGGTGTAAAAATGTATAGCAAAACTTTTTAGTCGCCTGGTTGTCTATCAAATTACACAGTATTACAGATATTTTTACACATATTAATACTTAAGACAAAATTCAAAAAATCCTAAATTTATCAGCTTATCATTACGTCAATTTGTTAATTAATATAGATTTTCAGTTTCAAATGATGCCAAACAATTTTACTGAAGATTTGTTTACATCATCATCTTATCTTAATCTGGGTCTTTAAAAGGCATCTATTCATTGTCCGAGCCCAATAGGAAATATGTCTATTCTACGTCTATGTTTTCACGTAGCCATTACACATCCCTAATGCCTGAATGGAACAATAAATCTTATAAATACTCAACAAAAACATGGTAATAATGTTTTATACTAATAATGACTACTACATACTATCTGCATTTTAGTTAGCTAATTTCCCTAAAAAACCCCACAAATTTCTTAGAATTTTAATTAATCAAAATATTTTAAATTTTTCTAAAATCTCCTATAGTAATTTTAATAAACATATAGTAAAAAATACTCAATTCTCTTCTAACAATAAATGTCTTTAAAATAATTTTATAAAAAACAAAAAAAAAATAATTAATTAACCTACTACTGTTATCAGTTTTTGCTATTTTATTAAAATTTTTGTTTTTAAAACTCGAACAAGTGTATTTTATGTTTCATCTGTAGTTGTTAAAATTTAAATCAGAACGACTTTGTATATACTTTATTTAATAGGTCAAGTTCTTTTAACAATTTTAATCAAGTCTTTTTTGTTTCAATTATTTTGTATAAAAAATATATACTTAAGAAGAAGTAACTTTTTCTTAATAAGTTATTGAATTTAATAAATAATAGATAGAAATGGTTGAATAAATTTGTTAACAATTAACTATAAATTATTTATAGTTAGTCTATAGTCTAGTCTATAGTCTAGTCTATAGTCTAGTCTATAGTCTAGTCTATAGTCTAGTCTATAGTCTAGTCTATAGTCTAGTCTATAGTCTAGTCTATAGTCTAGTCTATAGTCTAGTCTATAGTCTAGTCTATAGTCTAGTCTATAGTCTAGTCTATAGTCTAGTCTATAGTCTAGTCTATAGTCTAGTCTATAGTCTAGTCTATAGTCTAGTCTATAGTCTAGTCTATAGTCTAGTCTATAGTCTAGTCTATAGTCTAGTCTATAGTCTAGTCTATAGTCTAGTCTATAGTCTAGTCTATAGTCTAGTCTATAGTCTAGTCTATAGTCTAGTCTATAGTATAGTCTATAGTCTAGTCTATAGTCTAGTCTATAGTCTAGTCTATAGTCTACTCTATAGTCTACTCTATAGTCTAGTCTATAGTCTAGTCTATAGTCTAGTCTATAGTCTAGTCTATAGTCTAGTCTATAGTCTAGTCTATAGTCTAGTCTATAGTCTATCTATAGTCTAGTCTATAGTCCTAGTCTATAGTCTAGTCTATAGTCTAGTCTATAGTCTAGTCTATATCTAGTCTATAGTCTGTCTATAGTCTAGTCTATGTCTAGTCTATAGTCTAGTCTATAGTCTAGTCTAGAGTCTAGTCTATAGTCTAGTCTAGAGTCGAGTCTATATCTAGTCTATAGTCTAGTCTATAGTCTAGTCTATAGTCTAGTCTATATCTAGTCTATAGTCTAGTCTATGTCTAGTCTATAGTCTAGTCTATAGTCTAGTCTATAGTCTAGTCTATAGTCTAGTCTATAGTCTAGTCTATAGTCTAGTCTATAGTCTAGTCTATAGTCTAGTCTATAGTCTAGTCTATAGTCTAGTCTATAGTCTAGTCTATAAGTCTAGTCTATAGTCTAGTCTATAGTCTAGTCTAATAGTCTAGTCTAGAGTACTAGTCTTAGTCTAGTCTATAGTCTAGTCTATAGTCTAGTCTATAGTCTAGTCTATAGTCTAGTCTATAGTCTAGTCTATAGTCTAGTCTATAGTCTAGTCTATAGTCTAGTCTATAGTCTAGTCTATAGTCTAGTCTATAGTCCAGTCTATAGTCTAGTCTATAGTCTAGTCTATAGTCCAGTCTATAGTCTAGTCTATAGTCTAGTCTATAGTCTAGTCTATAATCTAGTCTATAATCTAGTCTATAAACTATAAACTATAGTCTAGTTTATAGTTTAGTCTATAGTCTAAAAAATGCTTTTTTCCCCCCCAATTGTCAGTAGAAAAACGTCAGATTTGTCAAATTGGCAACACTGATCACATGCTTACCCATATGAGTGCTAGAAAATTTCAATCTTAATTGTGCGTGAATTAACTCAATACTTCTGAGCTACATCTACGGATATATACAAGCCAATATAATTGAACTTAATGACCGAATTTTGCATATGTATGCAGCCTCTAAGCCACTTATTTACAATGATCATTCTTTATCTACTGTAGTCTAATTATTCGGTTCTAACAATAACTTTTTTTCCGGCAGTTGCACACCCACACAAATGTTTCTTATACATTAAGGCCATCGCATATTTTTTTTTAACTAAAAACACGATGTATGTATGTATATCTTATCATCAAAACAGAAAAAAAGGTAATATACAAAGTTTTTTTCTATCAATCAATCAATTCAATTCTCAACCCCTACTCAAACACTACAAAATGCTACTACAAGCAATTTGGAAGTCATGTTGCAACAAATAACATGATTGTTTTATTTGTTTTTGATAACAAATTGTATAAGAAGAAAACAACAACAATTATGTGAATATCTTTAGAAAATTACTTGAAATTGTAACTTTTGCCATTCTCATTGCTATATAAATGCAATACAATGCACAATTATTGCAAAAAACAAATTACACATTTTAATAATGGCACGCTCTGAAGCCTTAACTATTAAAATTATATTATGGGCTTTGTTCCTACAAACTTTAGGAGCTACGCAAAATAAGACCTTTAAAGCCATAGGATTTCTACGCTCTCCTCTAGCAGGTCGTAATTTGTATGAACAATACACTTTGGGACAATCAGAAAATGGTGAGTAAACTACTTAATTTAAATAAATAGTTAATACCTACTAATAGTATTTTTTGCATCATACTTTTAGGAGCCAAAATTATTTACACTTATCAATACACCCAAACATTTGATGAACAACAACCGGAAATTTCATTAGATTTCAACTATCCCGAAAAGGCGGGGGAAAATGATAATGAAGCAGAAATTGATAGTTTATTAACAATTACCCAAATTCAATTGTATGTTAATGCTGAAGATGGTGCTACCACTCAGGCCTATGTTACTGCTGGTGGTATTGGAGAGAATAATATTTCTTTGCAAATTGTTGCCAATAATTCCAATTTGTTAAATTACATGTTGGTTATCTATGGCACAACAGAATGATCTTTGAAAGATAAACGAAATGAAAATAAAAAAAATAATGATTATTGTTAAGATAACCATGAATGAAGGTACACGTACATATTAATATGTTAAAATGTGTGAAGTAAAATCAAAGCAAAAATAAAAATATATAGGTCCCAGCTAGTTTTTAATTTATTGATTTAAATTATTGATCACGTTCGAGTCATTTATGACTCTTCTGCACGTTTTAAATGATCACATATGTTTCTGATCATAAATGATACTTTCTTCGGGAGAATATGGTACCCTATCCGCGAATCCCCTAAAGAGTCATTTATGCGTCTGAGCAGTTCCAACTCATTTTTGTATTTTTTAAACATTTTGAGTCATGTTTTAGTCATTAGAAACAAGTGATAAGTTTTTAATCGTTAATCGGTATCATTTTCAGTTTAATGAGCAAACCTCCAATAACCTTTCAAGTGGTGGTGGGAGTTAATACTCATTTAATACTGGTATAGATAGATATAGATAGATAGATAGATAGATAGATAGATATAGATAGATAGATAGATAGATAGATAGATAGATAGATCTAGATAGATAGATAGATAGATATCGCTCGATATCGATACTAGATAGCTCTCTAGATAGATCTCGCTCATAGATAGCAGATCGATCGATCCTAGCTCGTCGATAGATAGCTCTATCGCTCGCTCGCTCGCTCTCGCTCGCTCGCTCGCTCGATCGCTCGCTCGCTGCTCGCTCGCTCGCTCGCTCGTCTCGCTCGCTGCTCGCTCGCTCGCTCGCTCGTCGCTCGCTCGCTCGCTCGCTCGCTCGCTCGCTCGCTCGCTCGCTCGCTCGCTCGCTCGCTCGCTCGCTCGCTCGCTCGCTCCTCGCTCGCTCGCTCGCTCCTCGCTCGCTCGCTCGCTCTCTCGCTCGCTCGCTCGCTCGCTCGCTCGCTCGCTCGCTCGCTCGCCTCGCTCGCTCGCTCGCTCGCTCGCTCGCTCGCTCGCTCGCTCGCTCGCTCGCTCGCTCGCTCGCTCGCTCGCTCGCTCGCTCGCTCGCTCGCTCGCTCGCTCGCTCGCTCGCTCGCTCGCTCGCTCGCTCGCTCGCTCGCTCGCTCGCTCGCTCGCTCGCTCGCTCGCTCGCTCGCTCGCTCCTCGCTCGCTCGCTCGCTCGCTCGCTCGCTCGCTCGCTCGCTCGCTCGCTCCTCGCTCGCTCGCTCGCTCGCTCGCTCGCTCGCTCGCTCGCTCGCTCGCTCGCTCGCTCGCTCGCTCGCTCGCTCGCTCGCTCGCTCGCTCGCTCGCTCGCTCGCTCGCTCGCTCGCTCGCTCGCTCGCTCGCTCGCTCGCTCGCTCGCTCGCTCTCGCTCGCTCGCTCGCTCGCTCGCTCGCTCGCTCGCTCGCTCGCTCGCTCGCTCGCTCGCTCGCTCGCTCGCTCGCTCGCTCGCTCGCTCGCTCCTCGCTCGCTCGCTCGCTCGCTCGCTCGCTCGCTCGCTCGCTCGCTCGCTCGCTCGCTCGCTCGCTCGCTCGCTCGCTCGCTCGCTCGCTCGCTCGCTCGCTCGCTCGCTCGCTCGCTCGCTCGCTCGCTCGCTCGCTCGCTCGCTCTGCTCGCTCGCTCGCTCGCTCGCTCGCTCGCTCGCTCGCTCGCTCGCTCTCTCGCTCGCTCTCTCGCTCGCTCGCTCGCTCTCGCTCGCTCGCTCGCTCGCTCGCTCGCTCTCGCTCGCTCGCTCTCGCTCGCTCGCTCGCTCGCTCGCTCGCTCGCTCGCTCGCTCGCTCCTCGCTCGCTCGCTCGCTCGCTCGCTCGCTCGCTCGCTCGCTCGCTCGCTCGCTCTCTCGCTCGCTCGCTCGCTCGCTCGCTCGTCGCTCGCTCCTCGCTCGCTGCCCTTCGTCCTGCTGCGTCCTCCCCCGCCCCCGTCTCCTTGCCCCTTTCCCCCCCCCTCCCCCTCCCTTGCTTTCTCCCGTTCTGCTGTCTCTTCTTCCCCCCCTTTCGCGTTTCTTTTCCTTTCCCGCTTTGTCCTTTCGTTTCTTGCCTTTTCCCTCTCCTTACATTAATTGGTAATTATAAGGATTTTTGGAATTAAAACAATGCAATGACTCATAGCAAATAAAAGTTGAATAAATTGTTAATTTGCTTATTTTAATTCGTAATATTAAAATGCAATAAAAAAAATTTTAAAAATAAAAATTATTATTTTTCTATGAAATTATATTATGAAATTTATGAAACGAATAATTTGCGTGTGACTTGATCCCAGACATTAAATCAGTTCCCAGGCTGATAATTTCTAATAAGAATAAAAAACATATGATTTTAAATTGCCTTTAGAATTTCTACAGTTCGATTAGAATTATGTACCTAAATTATTTTTATATACATATTTTTTTATTTATATTTAAAAAAAACATAGTCATTTTTATTTCTATTACGCCATTTCTTAAAAAAGAAAACAAATTTCACTTTCTTTATCGGCTCGTTTGAAAATTAATCGTTTTCTATTGCGAATTTTGTTGATATTATTAATTGATTAAAGAGCCCTATCAAAATTGACAACAAATAAATATTATTGCCCATAATCTAGCTTTAATTAGCATTTTATTCTTTAAATAAATAAAAGAACCTATATTATCAGTAGTATTTATCTGGTTTATGGCAAATGTTTGTAAAAACCAAAACAAATTGTACAAAACAAGTGTTTATTTTTATTAAGGAGGTTCGAAATGGAGGAACAATAGACTAGTTCAAGTTTTAAGACTTTAAGTAAGAAGGATCTGCCTATACCACTTGAAGTATAACGTTTTTCATTTCATATTTTTAATAATAATATAATCTTTTGTTATTGTTCAATTTTTGGCAGCCACCTTAATAAATAATAAAAAATTGTTCTTCAATACTTAAACCTCTAGTATTAACCAGATATACAGGTTTTAGTTAGAAATAATCAGATTTATCATAAAATAACAAACATATTTTGAAAATATTCTTTATAATTGTGTTAGTATAGCATGAGAATCCCTGAAGGAAACCTGTCGACAAGTGTCCCCAAGTCACCAGTTTGGTCGACTATTTTGGTGACTTATTGGCGACATTGTCAAGGAAGCGTCAATAACAAATGATTGGCGGCAGCTGATTAATAATATGTCGGCGACGACTGCAATAAAATAGTTATTAAAAAAAAGCTTGTATCTAAATGAATTCGAACCTTTTTATTTTTTTAATAAAATATGTGAAATTTTAACAAAATTAGCATTTTTATTAGCTATTTACTCCAAAAAATACCAAAAGTGTAGACTAGAATTGTTAAAATATACTAGTGAATCACTGGTTCCAAAGTCTACATATGGTCCCAAAAGAAGTACCTAGTCAATAGTACTAAAGTCAGTAGTAGATTTTCAATGACACGCACATGTTAAATGTCTATAGTAGAAAGCATTGTATGTCATATAATAAGTCACTAGTCAGTACAGTTTTACTATTGACATTTCCTGCAGGGAAGTTGATCCTAATAAGAATGTATGTTCTTAATCTTTATAAATTTCAAAGCGTTGTCCGTCTATATGTCTATATTTTTTGAAAATAATTTTCTGATGTTCCCAGTTATTTTCGAGATCCAAATCATCAAAAACAAAACATTTTCTCCATCATGTCTGAGATTTGAGATATCGTGTGCTGCAATTTGACAAAACGCCATTTTTGACCCTTTTTGAGACGTTATAACAGTGCCAAGACAACTTTATGTAGAAAATGTTTTATGTTATCTGAAATTCCATTCAGTCAACTTTAAACAAACTTCTGACTTATCTTCTTTATTTTTCGAGATATATTCACCTAAATATTGAAAACTCTTCGGTATATTCACGGTATTTATACCCTACACTAGTTTAGTGCAAAGATTATTATGCTTTGTATATATTGTTTATAACGAACAAAAATATTGGTTCCACACATATCTAAATATGTTCCAATCGACTCCAAATCACTTTCTGATTCGACTTAACGAAGTCGGTTCATCCGTCAACTGCAGGGAATGATATCTCAGAAACTACAGCACATTTTTAGTAATTCATTTTTTTTTTTTGTAAAATATAGGGGAAATGTACGAAAAATGTATTGTTATGTCAAATTTTAGGTGAAGATAACTCGAAGAAAGAGAGAAGATATGTCAGATTTTAAGCCTTTATTTTAAAGTTGATAAAATGGACTTTCAGATGGCGTACATCATATTCTATGTAAAGTGTTCTCGACACTGTTATAACGTCTCATATAAAGGGCCAAAAATTGTGTTGTTTTATATCTCAATTCCCAGATGTGATATGGAAATTCTAAGATTCGGATTCAGCTTGGATCAATCTTTTAAAGAAGTATACTTTGGTCACTGGGTGAAAAATTTGTTGACCTGTGTAATTCTATCAGTCCAAAGCTAAGCCGACCATATTGTGCTGATTTTTATAGAGCTACTAGATCGTATTAATGTTCGAAATTCCCTTTTTTCCGCTAAATATTTCAAAATTACTTTTTCCAAATGTTCTATTCATATATATTTTTTTTAAATAAATAAACAACTTAAATATATACTTAAAAATAACAATAAATAAATAAACTATTTGTTAAGTTTGTATGTTAATTTGTTTTTTTTATATAAAGGACTCAACAACATTTAATCACAGAATTTGTTTTTTTTTTTTTTTTTTTGTTTTTATATGCAGCAATACATTTTGTTTTTTAAATTATTTTTTCATTAATTTAAAGCCCATTTAATAACCATACATAAAGATTTGATAACCAAAGTTAGTGGTACGATTGGCGGTCATTAAAATTTCAGCAAAGGTACTGCCAATACCGCCATCATTTACAAAGAAGACATCAGCCTCGGTGGTCGACAAATCGGTAACGAACTCAACAAAGCTAAGGATTTTACCTTCATAGCCAGGATTGGGATACCACAGAGACACCTCAATATCGACAAGACGAGCAAATTGGCTTTCATCAATAAAACTCATGATCAAACGATCACCTGAAATTATAAAGAAAATAATGTTTTATTAATACATATTATAGATTTTATAATTATTTAAAAAAGTTAAGATTTCCATTGTACACCTTGTCGTATGATTATTATTAATTGGGTATTATAACGAGGACGTATGAGTGATTTTAATATTTTAGAGAGTTTTTATAATTCTTGAATAGGTATGGACTAATTTGTTGTATTTTTCAAGTAATCATTGAACTTTTAAGAATATTTGAAAAATCACGTTTTAGTTAATTGTCAGTTTTTTTTTCAAAATAATACATATTTCTCAAGCAAGTACAACCAAAAGATATAAATATTTAGTTATGCACAGTAGGGCAAATTTAAAATATTTGAAAACTTTGTATTTACTACATATTGACTGATGAAGTCGATATGTGATTTACGAACAGGCCAACAAATTTTGTACTCAGTGACTAAAATATACTACTTCTAAAGAAAAGAGCTACGCTGAATCCGAATCTGTAATTAGTTAGCTAGTTAGTTAGTTAGTTAGTTAGTTAGTTAGTTAGTTAATTAGTTAGTTAGTTAGTTAGTAGTTAGTTAGTTAGTAGTTAGTTAGTTAGTTAGTTAGTTAGTTAGTTAGTTAGTTAGTTAGTTAGTTAGTTAGTAGTTAGTTAGTTATTAGTTAGTTAGCTAGTTAGTTAGTTAGTAGTTAGTTAGTTAGTAGTTAGTTAGTTAGTTAGTTAGTTAGTAGTTAGTTAGTTAGTTAGTAGTTAGTTAGTTAGTTAGTTAGTAGTTAGTTAGTTAGTAGTTAGTTAGTTAGTTAGTTAGTTAGTTAGTTCGTTAGTTAGTTAGTTAGTTAGTTAGTTAGTTAGTTAGTTGTTAGTTAGTTAGTTAGTTAGTTAGTTAGTTAGTTAGTTAGTTAGTGTTAGTTAGTTAGTTAGTTAGTTAGTTAGTTAGTTAGTAGTAGTTAGTTAGTTAGTTAGTTAGTAGTTAGTAGTTAGTTAGTTAGTAGTTAGTAGTTAGTTAGTTAGTTAGTTAGTAGTTAGTTAGTTAGTTAGTTAGTTAGTTAGTTAGTTAGTTAGTTAGTAGTTACAGTTAGTAGTTAGTAGTTAGTTAGTAGTTAGTTAGTTAGTTAGTTAGTAGTAGTTAGTTAGTTAGTTAGTTAGTTAGTTAGTTAGTTAGTAGTAGTAGTTAGTTAGTTAGTTAGTTAGTAGTTAGTTAGTTAGTTAGTTAGTTAGTTAGTTAGTTAGTTAGTTAGTAGTTAGTTAGTTAGTTAGTTAGTTAGTTAGTTAGTAGTTAGTTAGTTAGTTAGTTAGTTAGTTAGTAGTTAGTTAGTTAGTTAGTTAGTTAGTTAGTTAGTTAGTTAGTTAGTTAGTTAGTTAGTTAGTTAGTTAGTTAGTTAGTAGTTAGTTAGTTAGTTAGTTAGTTAGTTAGTTAGTTAGTTAGTTAGTTAGTTAGTTAGTTAGTTAGTAGTTGTAGTTAGTTAGTTAGTTAGTTAGTAGTTAGTTAGTGTTAGTTAGTTAGTTAGGTTAGTTAGTTAGTTAGTTACATCAAATCCGATGAAATAAAACTAGACCACCATATGGGAATCGAGCCGAAGACCTCCAGTCTAACAGATTACAACACTTAGCTACCGGAGGCCAAACGAATGCGGCTTTTTTGTTCATATTTGACCAAATCTGCCGACTTTAAAGTAAAGATATAGCTTAAACTAAAACTGTGTTGAAAAAATTCAGATGCGAGATTTTGATTCAGCACAGCTTTAATTTGGTCTCTGGGTTTGAATTTGAAATTAGTTTTGATCTCTAGAAACACAGATCCTTCAGGAGTGTGAAAAATTTTATACAAACCAGAAAGAGTTCTGTCATTTTCAGAATACTAACTTTAATGAGTACTTGATCAATTATGGAACGATCTCTTCAGTATTCGGCAGAATGATTAATTTCTAGAAATGAAACATTTTTGTTGAATTCATTTTAATACCTTAAGTTTTAAACGTTATATACATATATAAACAATAATGAATTTTGCACCGATACCTGTGAACTGTAAGATTTACGCCAGTCAGTCCGTCTATCTGTATGTATGCTGAAAAAAATTCTGAAGACCTCATCTACCATTGGGTGCAATAATTCGATGAGATATAGAGAAATTTGCTATTAAAAATCAGCTGAATCGATATAAAAAACTCTGTCTAGAACAGTTTAGTTACACAGATCGAGATCTCCAGCGGGTTTTACAAGCTTGTGTAAGTTTTTAACTAAATTTAGAATCACAAGCTATGGTCCGTTTACGATAAAATGAGTTGAATAAACTTTTAGAAAATTATTAAAATATTATTTTCACTTTTCATTCGGCACTTGCTATAGCAAAAATCACGGATTTGACAAGAGATTCATTTTAATCAAAAAAAAAAATTAAATTCATTCACTTTTTGAATTCATTCACATTTTTGCACTTGCATTTTAAATATGTTTTGTGTTTGGTTTATTTTAAATATATTTCTTTCTATAATTTATTTATACTATATCTATTAACATTAGTACTTATTGTATTCTATTATAAATCGCTCATAGGTACTTAAATTTTAACAATAATTTTAAGAACACAATAATAAGAGAACGTTACGTTGCGTATATATTTATACTACAATACCTCTTTACGTCAAAATGCATGTTAAAAATAAATTATTGTTAGACTCAAGGATTTACATTTGAAGTATTTGCTTTTAAACTAAATTTTTGTCGTATTTCATTGTTACCACAAAAAAGATAACAATTTGTAATGTCAATATTACTCTACATTTTACACATTTTACAAATTGTTCATTCATTTTTTAGAAAAATACATTAGAGATTTCAAAAATTTTAATTACAATTGTCGGCTTTGAAATTTCAAATGGCAAATGCCAACAACTTACCATCGATACGTTCACCGGCAGAAAAGATAATATTTCCTTTGGTATGATAGACTTTTTTAAATGGCCTATAGGTGGCATTTGGATTTAAGGTGGTATAACGATCCTCATCGGTTACAATTGTAATTTCCGTTTTAGTTAAATCTAAAGAAAACACTAGATGCGACACGAAAGCCAACAATACTATTAGAGCAATATGCATTTGGTAGGCCATGTTTTTTAAGATTTTTTCAATTTTTTCTTCAATTTAAATAAAAAGTTTTTTTTTCTTTTTACGGGAGCGTTTTTGAAAATGTTTTCTCTTGTAAGAACACAAAACAATTGAACTGTTTGTTTATAATTATTAACATTTTTATATTTGTTATCGCTGAAAAGTGTTATTTTTTAATGAAAAAAAAAAGCTTTAATACATATAATTTCTAAAAATCATAAAACAATTCAATATCTACGACGAAAAATCATTTCTATGGGAAGTTTATTGCTTCTCTTGGAGATAAGATTAGACTAGAATGGGGGTATAACCAACAAAACATACGTTCGCTCGTCTATTTGCTTTATTTAAATTTCTTTAAATATATATATTTTTTTTGGTCTAGGGACTTTTTTCCATTAAATTAGCTTTTTTTCGTTAATATGCCAATTTTAAAATTAGTAACCAATACAAAACTTTAATCGTTAGATTTTCACCTACTCGAAAGTTTTGAAAACAAATCACTTAAGTACCCCTTAATTATTATTGATTTCATTTTGATCTTAATGACTAGTAACTATCTTAATTAGCTTAGCTCTTGTCGTCTACACGTTTTATATATTTGGTAATTTCTAAAAATATTCCATTGATTTAAATAATTACTTTTTATTATTATCGAGTGTTCTGAAATCTGAAGTAATTAAAAAAATGGGAAGCTAGTACAGTTTTTAAAATTTCTTTTAAGTTCAATATTAACATATCAATGATATTTTTTATAAAAGAAAATGTGATACAAAAACCAAATCTTGGAAATTCCGTTATAACATTTTTTTGTATTCGAATTTTTAAAGTGTTTTTACTAGGGCTGGTCTCTGAACTAGTATACTGACTTGTCTATGTACTAGTCTATAGACTTGTATACAAACTTGTCTATGTAGTAGTCTACCGACTAGTCTATGGACTAGTGTACTGACAGTAGACTAACCAGTCTACTGACTAGTCTATGGACTAGTCCAATAACTAGTCTATGGACTAGTCCAATAACTAGTTTATGGACTAGTCTAATGACTAGACTATGGACTAGTCTATGGACTAGTCTATGGACTAGACTATGGACTAGTCTATGGCCTAGTCTATGAACTAGTCTATGGCCTAGTCTATGGACTTGTCTATGGCCTAGTCTATGGCCTAGTCTATGGACTAATCTATGGCCTAGTCTATGGCCTAGTCCAATAACTAGTCTATGGACTAGTCCAATAACTAGTCTATGGACTAGTCTATGGCCTAGTCTATGGACTAGTCTATGTCCTAGTCTATGGACTTGTCTATGGCCTAGTCTATGGCCTAGTCTATGGACTAATCTATGGCCTAGTCTATGGACTAGTCTATGGACTAGTCTATGGACTAGTTTATGTACTAGTCTATGGACTAGTCTATGTACTAGTCTATGGACTAGTCTATGGACTAGTCTATGGCCTAGTCTATGACCTAGTCTATGGCCTAGTCTATGGACTAGTCTATAGCCTAGTCTATGGAATAGTCTATGGCCTAGTCAATGGACTAGTCCACAGACTAATCTATGGACTAGTCCACAGACTAGTCTATAGATTAGTATATTAAAACTATTATATGGACTAGTCTACTGACTAGTCTATGGACTAGTTTATGGCCTGGTCTATGGACTAGTCTACTGACTAGTATACTGACATATCTATGTACTAGTCCACCAACTAGTCTACTGACTAATCTATGAAGTAATCTACTGACTACTCTATGGACTAGTCTACTGAGTTGTCTATGGACTAGTCTTCTGGCTAGTCTTCGGATTAGTCTATGGATTAGTCTATTGACTAGTATATGGTTTAGCCTATGGACTAGTCTATGGGCTAGTTTACTGACTATTCTATGAACTAGTCTACTGACAATTCTATGGACTAGTCTACTGACTAGTTCTTTGACTACTCTATATACGAATATAGCGAGTAACTAGTCCTTTGATTAGTCCTTGGATTAGTTAATAGATTACTCTATTATTAATATATTTACTATTCTATATACCGGTATATTGACCAGTTCATAAACCAGTAAGTTGACTAGTCTACGGAATGGTATATGTACTAGTATATTGACTAGTCTACGGACTAATCCACCTACTAGTCTATTGACTGGTCTATGGAATAGCATATGGACTCGTCTACGGAGTAGTATATTGATTAGTCTATGAACTAATCTATTAACTAGTCCATAAACTGATCTACGGACTAGATCTTTGACTTAACTACTTTATATACTTATCTAGTTCTGAGAGTACCTAGTTCTTGGATAAGTATATTGACTTAGTCTATAAAATACTCTATTGTTAGACTAGACTATGGACTAGTCCATAAACCTGTCTATTGACTAGTCTATGGAATAGCCTATTGACTAGTCTTCGGACTAGTCTACAGACTAATCTACTGACTAGTAAATGAACTAGTCTACAGACTACTAATTACTTTATTATTAGTCTATTGACTATTCTATTGAATAGCTTATGGACAAGACTATTGTATCAGTTTATAAACCAGTCTATGGACCAGACTATTAACCAGTTCATAAACCAATCTATGGGCCAGACTATTGACCAATTCATAAACCAGTCTATTAACTAGTGTATGTTCTAGTCTCATAACCATTCTGTGAACTTGTATCTTGACAAGTCTAAGGACTAACATTTTGATTACAAAAATGTCGTTATATATATTGTAGAAGAGGTGCATTCGTATTATAATTTCCTATAAAATTTAGTTTGGTTCAACGTTTAAAAATTGCCAATGGCTGCTCTATAATTGTATAATGCCTTACAAATTATTCAAAATTCTATTTTTAAAATCTATGCGCAATTTTTATTTTTAAAATTATCTTTAAAATTTATTGTTAAACTACTTTATTTAGACTGTAAATAATTTCCTTGAAATTATTATTAAATAATTTTATGATTAAGCCAAATAATTGCTAATGTCTATAAAAACAATTATAAGTAGGTTGTTAAAAAGTACTTTGACTTATAGAAAAATGTGATTTACGTTTTTTAATAAAAAAAATTTTAGCATTTTATTATAAAACAAATTAATAAAATAAGGAAAATATAATAAACTAGTTATTACTGGTGTTTATATTTCTCACACAGTTGCATATGCAAATAGTATTTTAAAAATTGTTGCTATTTTCTATTTTTTTTTATAAATTCAGTCTTTATTTTAAAATTTACAACCAATACTTTATGCCACAACATTTGTAATCTGCCATTAAAATGCGCCATTTCCTTTTTTTTACTAATCAGCTCCACCATAGTTACGTCAAAGCGGTTATTTTTATTAATTAAAATCACTTTCATTTGCAAAAAAAAAAGTACTGATAAAAAACTAAATTAATATTGAACTAAATTTCAAAATAAATTTAAATATCTTGGAGCATAAATAAAGCGACATTAGACTTTTTAATCGTAGACTAAATGAAAGAAATTTCTTATCTAAATGTGCAAATTTATTTTGTATCAGATTTTCTTTTTTTTAATTTAATTAAAATAAATTCTAATTTTTCCAAAATATTCTATAGGTATATTTTTTGTTTTATGTTGGAACTAGGAAATAAATAAAATTGTTAATTTTAAAAGCAGTTGATTTGCTGGCTTGATAATAGTATTTTAATTAAATTGTTATAAACAAACAGTTATAGAAAGAATAATTTTTTTATAACTATAGTTTTATGTTTATTTTTTAAAATTGCGATAAATGTTAAAGTTTATCTAAAATACACTCATAAATAAATATTCGTAATTAACAAAATTTATTTTGTTTACAAGTTTATATCTTAACATTTGTTGGAAAATAGCTGGTATTTGTAGAAATTTAGGCAATTTGATATTAGTCCCAAAACTGGTCTATACTACTCCTTGATGGATGCAGTTTTGAGTTTTCAGCTTGAAGCTAAGTTGTTGTAAAACTATTGAACTAATTATTTACTAAAATTTTTTTACAAGTGTACTATTTTTTGAAAATTAAGACAATTTTCTTTATCATTACAAACATGTCAATTTATTGGGTATTTATTTGTCCAATTTTAATGATCATAAATTGTTAACGTACGTACGTTTTTCATTTGTTTCCTTTTAAATGTTAAGAGTCAATAAATATCGTTATAAAGGTATTAATTATTGATTACAATAAATAATTTTGATTGATTTTTAAGAAACTTCATAAGAAATATATAGGAAAAGTTTATTTTTTTATAAAAATGTTATCGTATTATTTACGCAGTTTTTTTGAAGCAAATTTTATAAAAGTTTAGAAAACAAACAAGTCCGCAATTTGATAATAATTGTTTTTAATTTTTTTTTAAATTTAGATTTTAGTAAAAATTGGAATTTTTAGTGATAATTGTAGAATTTCAGTGAAAATTTAAATTTTTTCATTAAAAATTTATATTTTTATTGAAAACTTGGAATTTTTGTGAAATTTTCTATAATTTGTGAAAAATATACAATTTTATCGAAATTTTATAATTTTTTGTAAAAATTTGCATTTTGTTGAATTTTTCTGAAAAATAGACTTTTAGAAATTTTTTTTTGAATTTGTTTATTTTATTCAGTGAAAATTTACAATTTCGCTGAAATTAATTTTTGGTTAAATTTGAAAATTAAGAGAAATTTTAAATTTTACTTAAAATTTCGAATTTCCGTTGAAATCTTGGATTTTCAGTCAAAATTTGGATATTTAGTAAAAAAATTAATTTTTAATACAAATCTTAAATTTTTTATTAAAAATTTAATTTTTAATAAAAATTTTAAATTTTTTATAAAAACTATGAAATTTTTATTAAAAATTTTAAATTATTTATTAACAAGTTGAAATTTCTTATTGAAACTTGAAATCGTATTAGGTTAAGTTAGGTTGATAAGAGGATGTATACTACATCAAATCCGAAGAATGTTATTTCCGGAATAACATCACTTCCAAGATACTTGGATCTAACTTCGACGAATGCCTGACAATGGCAAAGAAAGTGCTCCAGAGTTTCACTGTCCTCTCCACATGCTCTACATTCGTCTGAATCCGCACGTCCAATTTTGTATAGATGTGCACGTAATCCTGTGTGTCCACTCAGAATACGTACCATCATACTAACCTCAGACTTGCTCATTTTGAGGAGATTTCTCGTCTTGCTCTCATCAGGGTTACCCCATAGTATCTTTGTGGTTCTACCCACCTTTTCATTATTCCAAGAGGGCTTATGGGATTCTTTCATCCATATTTTTAATTCAGCTCTTGTTGCGTCGAATGGTTTTGCGTTTGTCAGTTTAACTACATCGAGCTCCCTTCCCTTTAATCGTATTAAAAATTTTAAATTTTTTTATAAAATATATGAAATTTTTATGAAAAATTTGAAATTTTTTATTAAAAATTTGAAATTATTAATTAACAACATGAAATTTCTTATTCAAAATTTGATATTTTTATTAAAAACTTGAAATCGTATTGAAAATTTAAAATTTTTTTATAAAAATATGAAATTTTTATGAAAAATTTGAAATTATTTATTAAAAACTTGAAATTTCTTATTCAAAATTTGATATTTTTATTAAAAACTTGATCTCGTATTAAAAATTTTAAATTTTTTTATAAAAAATATGAAATTTTTATGGAAAATTTTACATTTTTATTAAAAATTTGAAATTATTAATTAACAACATGAAATTTCTTATTCAAAATTTGATATTTTTATTAAAAACTTGAAATCGTATTGAAAATTTAATTTTTTTTTATAAAAAATAAGAAATTTTTATGAAAAATTTTAAATTTTTTATTAAAAATTTGAAATTATTTATTAACAACTTGAAATTTCTTATTCAAAATTTATTATTTTTATTAAAAATTTGAAATTGTATTAAAAATTTAAAATTTTTTTATAAAAAATATGAAATTTTTATGAAAAATTTGAAATTTTTTATTAAAAAATTGAAATTTGTTAAAAACTTGAAATCTTATTCAAATTTTAAAATTTTTTATTAAAAATATGAAATTTTTTATTAAAAATATGAAATTTTTTATTAAAAATATGAAACTTTTTATTAATAACTTGAATTTTTTTATTAAAAATAAAAAACGATGAATTCGAAAATAAAAAAACCTTTAATTTCATTTTTTTAATTTTTTTATTTATTTAATATTTTCATGTTAAATAGTTTTTTGTTTAACTTTTTTTTCATTTTCAGACTTGTAATAGTAGCATTTATAAATGTTTAGTTGCTTTTTTTCAAAAAGTCATTATTTTCATGATTTCAAAAAAACCCTAAAAAGTAAAAATAATTAAGTAAATACTTAATACTAAAATAATAGAAGAGATTACTTGTAAAGTTAGTTATAGTATTGTAAAGTAAATAAGAATAGTTAAATGTTTTGCAAGATTTATCACAAATTAAAAATTGATAAAACGAAATAATATCAAGAAAAATAAAGCAAAAAAAATGGAAGCTATATAATCAAAGAATTCTTCATATGTATACTTTTTACAAGTATAATTGTTATAAAAAATATTTTAAATAATTAAATAAATATAACATTTCTTAAAAAGAAGTTGGCAATGTTGACGAATAATTGTTTTTTTTTTTTTTTTTAATAAAATTTAAAAATGAAAAATAAAAAAACACCTTAAAATGTTATTTAAAAAAATGTTATTAACTAAAAATTGTATTCAATATTTTAAATAGTTTTTGATTTGTTGTCTACCCAATGTTTGAAAAAATTTTCAATAAGAAAATTTTTCATACATTCCCTCATATCTCTATTTCCTTTTTGTTAACATCTATACTTGTTTTTAAAAAACTATAGATTGATTTTTGAAACCCACTTTGTTCTCTACATTCTCATACCACATTAAGTAGCGTTAGTTTCCTTCTAACTTAGTTTTATATAATTTTTCCTCTTCTTTTTAATTTTCTAATAAATATATTGCTTATAAATTTTTGTGTCTTTTTTGTTATAGGTCTCCTTAATGTTGCATTCCATCATTCACTCATACATACATTCGTTCGTTCATTTAGTTAGTGTTTACATTTCTCAATATTTTGATTGTCTAATATCTGGGTTTAATGGGCTTAAAATACCACTGTTGATAGCCATCATTAACATCACAGTGGGCCAAAAATAGCTGTTGAGTGGTGGGATGTAAGGCCATACATTTCTTATGGGCACGATGCAGCAAATGTTTTGTCTGTTCATTATAACTCCAGGGTCCATCTACGGTACCCAAACGGCAGACAGCCAATTTTATACCTTGACGATCGGCTTCTACACAACGTTCACCTACGCCCAATTGTCCAGCAGCATTAAGTCTTATTAGTTGATTATTACCACCACCATGGCAATGAGACAAGCCCATAATTGCTGGGGGTTGATTGCCCATCGAATCGAGACAATTATCGGAGGCTACCGAACGCAATTCACCCCAGTGTAAATTGGCTGGTAGAGCGGGGAACTTGTCATAAACATCGTAAGCTATATTATCCATATACCATTGGAATGATTTACAATTCAAACGTTTCTTCAAGGCCAACTGTTCCGAAATATCACCCATATCCAAGAATCTAGCCAGCGGCTCTCTGGTATAGAAATACTCCTTGTGTGTTTCATCAAACCAAGTCTCAATGACACGTTTATAATTAATGGTTATTAAGGGACCCTTCTTTTTCTGTGCCAATTTGCCGAAATTGTAAGGCATAAAGCCACGATATACATGACCCACATGTGAACAAGGCACCCATTCAATACTGCCACCACACTGCCAAATTTTGAAACTTAATTCGAAATTCTCACCACCCCATACCAGAAGACCAGGATCGTAAGCTCCCAATTCTAAGAAGTATTCACGATTGATGGCAAACAGCCCACCAGCATGAGTGGGACTGCGATAGGGTTCAGAATTGTGTTGTCTACGACGTTGCTCACGCTTTGGCACCTCATTCTCTTTGTACAGCATGCCCCATTCGAAAATACCGCGGAAATGATTTTCACTACCATATACAGAGCGATATTCAAAGGTTTTATAATCAATACCATCAATAATGGGCACTGTCATTACGGTACGATCGCGATAGATGGGAGCCAATAGTGGTGGCAACCAGTTAATGTTAACTTCGCAATGGGCATCTAAGAAGACTATAACTTCACCTGAAAGAAAATTGAAGAATAAAATTCAAAGTTAATTTCTTTACTCTTGAAAATTGAAAACATATTTTAAAATCTTAAATAGGTATTTTATTACAAAATAACAAATGACTTACCTGTTGCCACCGAAGCACCTCTAGATCTGGTACGTATCAAACCTTCTCTCTCTTTGTTTCGCACCAATTTTACCAAACCATTAAACTGTTCAATATATTCATCCAATTTTTCCTTAAGATTCTTTTTGTCCGAGTAATCATCCACCAGAACAATTTCATGCAAAACATGCTTGGGAGAACGATCTATCACAGAATGGACGGTACGCATTAGCACAGAAAATCCTTCATTATGAAAAACAATAATAACACTAGTCTTGGGTAAATCATAGGGATAATTCCAATGTCTACACTCCTCTAGACGTGTATCACGCACACTGCGATGCATAGAGATTTCATCGGAACAGGCTATATTCATGCCATATTCCATTTCTGATTCATCAGCTTCATTTTTCTTGTGGGCCGGCAAATGATGAGCTTCGCCATTTTCACCCGGCCCCACACGATCTTCTAAATGTTGGGGCTCAAAGTTGCCTAAACCTGTTAGTCATTAACATAAACAAATGCTTATCAATTAAATGCATAATGTAAAGTAAACACAAGTGTTTTCTCTTTGTTTCACATAAACAAACGAACACAATGCGAATATGTACACTACTAACCTTCTACTAAAACGGGTACTTCTTTGGGTCTACCCTCAAGACGCTGATAACTGCGACGGCCAGAGCCGAACTTGGCTTGATATGCTTCTTGCACACGCTTGTGGCTATCGCTCCAAGTGGTTAATAAATACAGCAGTGGCAAAATGACCATACACACAAGGGCCAAACGGCACATGCGTCCGCTGCGTATATTGCTGATACGCATTTTTCACAGCACTCTAACTTTCCTCAGGAAATTGGTTGTAAATTAATATTTTTAACTCACTTCTATCGAAGATTTAACCACGACAAAGAAAGTGTCATTTACTTTCATACAGAATCTTGTCGACGTGTCTTTATGCCAGCCTGCCTGTAACCAAACAACGTTATTATAGCCGCCTTCAATACAAGAAGCAGCAGCAGCAATAACAACAGAAGTAATAAAATATACAATTTTCAATAGTCGGTCGGTTGCTTGTTCTTAAAATCGTTTACTTATTCTTCACACACCGAAATAGACACAATAACAATTTAAGAAAAAACAACAATATTACTATACCATCAATTCCATACTTTTCTAAGCCAGCTTGTAAATAGACGATCCAACAATACTAGATGAATGAATGAACAACAAATAAATGCCGCAAAAAATAAAAAAATAAAGTTTGTTTAAAATGTCATGAAAAGAAAATCACATCATCGTAAACAGAACAACTTTATTCAACCGCATTTTATTTTTCAATATGTGGTAGGTTTTATCAACCGCAGTCATAACATGTGTTGTGGTGAAATGAAATTTAACTAAAGTGTTGTATTATGCAATTTTAAAGTTTATTTTCGAATTTTCAAAAGAAAACAAAAACATTTTAATTTTTCTTTTCATCAAAAAAATAAGATTTACAAAATCTGTATGAAAAAAAGAAAATAAAAATTGCCGCCTTACACAGCCGCTAGTAATTTCGTCAGGAGCAACAGTAATGCCAAGTGTTGGAATGTTTCCCATTTTTTTGAGATTTTCGTTCTAATAAAACTGATTTAAAAATAATTTTGAACACAATAGTCTTTGTTCTTCTAACTACAAACATGGAAACATAATTTTTCTGCTCTATTCAGGTCCGGGAGTTATAAGCCTTCAAAGTTTTTATATATAATTGGACATATTTCGTTAAAATATTAATTAATTTTTAAGAATTTTTTATCCATCCCTGCATAATTTCCCACACAACTTTTGAGCTTGCTCTGTTTCGTTGTTATAAACAATATATTTGCTTCCAAAATCCCACTTTCTGATCTCTCGGACTCCGTTTTTATTTCAAATCATTGAAAATTTAAAAACTAAACGTAATTGAAAACTTAGCCGGCTTTCAGTTGACTTTAAGCCGCCGCCGACATTTTTAGTGTCAGTCGCCACCTCCGTTAATATTTGTCGGCGCAGGGCTCTGACAAGCACTCATTCAAAAAAATATTGTTGTTGTGTACTTGGGGGGTTGTTTTTTTTAAATTTGTATTTCTCTTATTGTTAGAGTTATGGAATTTGAATGCATTTTCTGGCACGAGTTCTAAAATCTATTGCAACTAATATCTGTACATCTGCATAACATATTTCTAAAACACAGCTGTTAATTTTGTCATTGATAAGATAGACGTGCAGCTAAAAATTAATTTTTAGTTTAACATACGCAAACTATTATGGACAATTGTTCAAAACATACAAAGCGTGGCTTACCGAATACCCCACGCGTTAGTGATAAAATTATGGAATATTATCAGAAATTTGGGCACGATCGTGATTTAGAGAAATTTATGCGCCTCTATTCTCCGGCCAGTAGTCAGGATAGTCAAAAGACTCAGGGAGGTGATTGTGGAGCTAGTATAGAATCCTGCTGTAAGCGCACCAAAAGTCGGGAAACAATTTCTTCCACTAGCAGCAGTTGTGAAGCCTTAGCTATGATGCCGTCTAGACCGTTGAGTGTCTGTGGTGCAATTAATAGTAAAAGTTTACCCAATATTGATGTACAAGCGCAGGCTATTGGTGGAGAAGCACATTTACCTTCTAAAGCTGTTGTTGTGGATATAAATATTGAAACAGAGGGTGATAAAGAAAAGGTACGATTTTTTTTTTACAAAAGTAGCTTGTATTTTAAATAACGTGGCAAAATATTTTAATTAAATTTATTTTTCTTAATTTACAAAAATTATCTCATCTACTTTAGATTATAAGCATATCTACAGAAAATTTACACACCCCTAAGAAAAACTTTAAAAACATCAAAACGCAAACACCAGAATCAATTGCTAAAACACATAGACGTCTAGAGTGGGATTCACTTGGTGATGTTGGCTATATAAAATCTATGTCTACTAGTAATATAAGTGTTATGGAAAGATCTTTACTTAGGGAATTCTTTAAAGAAAATAGTGTTGTTTCTGAACCGGGAACTTCCATAGCAGTCAAAAAAGTACAAGAACTTATAACAGAAGAACATAAAACTATAAAAAAACTAAAAGCTACTGAAATTGAACATAGCACACCGCCCTTAGCCTGTAGTACTTTAGTGGAAACTACCAAAAGGGGAGCAAAACCCAAAATGATATCACAATCTACATCATCCACTTCGCTAAATGAGAAATTTGAAAAATATGCTCAAACATCTATAATAAAACCACCAACATTACATTCGCAAGAAATACAATGTAGCATGTCTTCTGTAAATTCCATAATAGAGGGAACAGCTACTCCCTCCAGTTTTGAATACTGTTCATCAAGATCATCTAAATCACGTACATCTAAATCATCGGATTATGTCATTAAAACTGATGCCCAAAAGCATGTTAACCAATCGGAACATTCCTTTATAAATAGCATAACAGAACTGCTAATGAAAAGAAAAGCTTTGTCGGAGAAAAATCAACAAAAACGTCAACAATTTAATAATATACGCGAACTGCAATCAAAATTTCAAACTGCATTAGATGAAAATAAAGAAAATCTATCACATTGTTCAATAGACTCCACAACGACTGCCAGCTCGTTTTCTCTAAGCAAAAAAGCACCCGAATTGGATTTAGGCATACAATTGATATGTTCACTTATCGATGCTAAAAGTGTTAATGGCAAGCAGAAAAAACAATTAATACGTGATATTGTTAAACGTATAACACGTTTAGAAGTAGGAGATGAAAGCAGCAACTCTACTACAATAAATAGTAGTGGTGGAACCATCTCCAGTGGATGCAAACAGCATCACATCTACGATTCAGTGCGTTCAAGTATAAATAAGAAACACAAACAAGGGAATATGACCAAACTAAAGGAGGAATTGGGAGTAACACCTATAACAACGGAAGAAGACATCACTAAAAGTGTAGTAGAAAAACCTACTACATCTACCAACAGTACTAGCGAGAATACAAATAAAGTTTTAGGTGAGTTTAATATTGAATTTCTTATCTCAACTGTGTTAATTTATTAATTATTTTTAATTAAAAATTTATTAGTAATTCAACCAGAAAGCAATGTCAAATCAAAGCCAGCATCTTCACCCCATTTCCAACTAAATCATGATAAAAGTTACAATTCTAAACAATTTCCATATAAAACAAAAAATCAGTGTGAAAATGCCCTTAAAGAAAATAACACTCAAGTGCCAAGTGTAGCTGCAGTAGCAGCTATAATTAACAAAGAAACTCAAAGTGAACAAACTATAACGTCGCGAAGCAAGGAGAGAAGTAAACAAATAAAATCAAAACACAAACATCATCCAGAAGCACCAGCAGCACCAGCAGCAAAAGAATCTACAACATCTATAGAAAATAAGACAAGTCGTTCCACACAAACTTCAAAAACCACAATATCTTCATCATCAGCTACGTCAGCGACCAGTACACCAGATTTGACTACTCAAAAGCTTGTTATTCCCACTAATAATGACTTAAACAACTCCAACACCGATGCTGAGCAGCCTACAATGCGTGAATGGTTGAATCCTTTGACACAATCCGAAATTGAGTATGAAGAGAAAAAACGTCAGGAAATGAAGAAAAAAGCCCAACAGGAAAAATTATTGAGAAAATCCAAAAACGATAGCGGTCGGGTACAACAATTAAACTGGATTGAAAGTGAAATAAAACGACTCGAGTCCTTAAAACATCTTTTGCTTAAAGATGAAACCAATGAAAGAAGTTCTACTACTGTGTCCAGTCTTGACCTCACTACACATAATAATGGAAACCTAACCAAGGACTCTACACACACAGATAAATTGTATGATACTGTGTACTCGGACAAATCGTCGGTTTTAAGTGAAAGTGCCGAACTTTTAGTGCAAGAAATTGAAATTATATTGGAAGAGTCGCATGAAGATGTTATAAATTTGAAAGATAGTTTAAAACGAAGCAAAGATCGTAAAAAAGAAATACAAATAATGTATGAAAAGGGAGTAGACTCATCGTCAAACGAAAATTGTACAAAATCTAAACCCAAATTCCGTACTCTAAGAGAATGCATTAACATCAATGAAGAGCAACTGTTAAACGTTAAGGAAAAGGGTGGAAGTGGCAAACAACGTCAACAAAGAGAAAAAATTGATACACCCAGTACGGAGAAAAGTCAAGAATCAGAAAGTTTAAGAGATTTAGTACAACAAAGAAAACGTGATTTTATGGCAGCTTATAAAACAAAAAAACAACATCATTATGAAACTCTTAAGCAGCAACAGAAGGAAGATTTCAAATATTTGAATATACAACGTCAAATGCATGAAAAAATTGCCACAACGACAGATTCCGAACATTATTCAGTGCCCCACACATTGCCCAGAAAATACGTTTCGAATGATGTATCTTATGCCTATACACAGCAACCCTTACCGTTGACACCAAACGAAAGAGAGGCTAAAGTAAAACCACACATTCCTCAGCGTTATAATGTTATCTATAGCACAGCAGCATCAGGAAATCTGCAGAATAATCAACACCTGCCATCATGTGTTCAAACGTTTAATAAAGAAACTAGTAATACCACTGCTGCCAATACAAATACCACAACTACTTCTTCATCTTCCATGTTTTGCATGTCTTCAGATGTCTCCGTGCCAATGGGTTCGCAAAATACATCCTCCACTCCCACTACTACCCATCAATATGATGATGTCGCTGCAGCAGCTACCGGAGTTGGAGTTGCAGTACAAACTTCAGACTCCATACTTCGTTCAAAGCCCATCTATGGACCTAAACGTCCCTCACCTATAACAATGCCTTACAATGTGGCATCCTCAACAACTACAGCCTGTATACAAGTTAAGCCCAAAGGTATTGCGTACATCATTGAATTTTCAGACAACAAAGCACAAACATCAAATTCTACTTCCAATACGGACATAAATTCAAATGATTTGCATGCAAAATCCAATGAAATAGCAAATAATTTACCCAGCGAGCCCCAACTGACGCTACAGGAACATTTAGAAAAAAGTAAACCAAAATTTTTACAACAATCAAAAGAACGTAAAGCCATACTCAATCAGTTGCAAGCTATGCGTCAGGAACGCGATCGTCAATTAAGAGACATAATCGATAACACAAGTTTCAATTCATTGGAGAGACGTTTACAATATTTACCACCACCTCCCATACGTAAGCACGGCATATAAATAATATTTTGATATTAATATTTAAGGTAATTAATAATTTTATTTATAGAGAAAGTACGTATTCTTAATACCAAGGAAATGAAGGCTCTTACCAATAAACGTTTCTCCAGTTTACCCGAAGTTATAGCCAGACAAGAACGCGAACTTGAAGAGAAAAAACGTCGTGGTAATCGTATTTTAAGAGATGTTTTTAATAGGGTAAGTAAATAAACGAGACATGTTTTTCATTGAATTAAAAACTTGTGAAAACTAATCAAGTTTAATTTAATTCCTCTTTAGCGTCTACAAAAGCGTGTACGCAGTGGAAAATTATCATTAAATCACAGCAGAACTGTAATTTAAAATCCGATAATAACGGTAATTCAATATAAGGAATTATTGAAGCAATATTGTTGCAGTATCTTATATATCTCGAATTATATATCTTTTCAATACTTTTATTTTCGATCATTATTTTTTATTTAAAAAAAAAATATTTTAGAAAATTGTTATAGACACCCAGTTGTTAGATTAAACAATAAATTTACCTAATATTAGTATATAAAATTTGTTATTAAAAATATAATTAATAAATTAAAATTTATAGAAATTTATAAAAATCTATATAAAAGAGTAAAGTTTTTTTCGTAATCGACAAACCCAGCAATTAATGAGGCAAAATTTCAAATGTTCCAGGGGTCGTGAGAAGTTTTCCTTTGAAGTTCTAAATTAATCCGATAGATATCGTTTAAGTTGTAAATGTAAATCGTTGAACCGATAACTTTGTAGAAAACGCGGGTCAGGTTCAGCTTTTATATTTTATTTTTTTTTTTTTCGATTCTTATTGCGAAGTGGATTAGGGTTTGTCATTCGATTTGTTTGTGAAATTTTCATCGAATATATGATTTCACCAAAAATTTTTCAAAAAAAAAGTCCGTATTTTTACAGACTCTCCGATTTTAACTAAAGATAAGAAAGATTTTCTCCAAAATGTCAAATTTTCTAAATTTTTTGTTTTGACTCAAAATTCAAATTTTCATTAAAAATTCCAGTTTTCATTAAAAATTCAAATTTTCACCAAAAAATTAAATCTTTACTAAAAATTTAAATTTTCACTAAAAATTTAAATTTTCACTAAAAATTTAAATTTTCACTCAAAATTTGTTCACTATAAAATTAATTTTTTCTATAAAATTAGAATTTTTCCCAAAACAACTTCATTCAATGCCCAACAAAAACACATTTCAATAATTTTGTTTAAGTATTTTGTTAATATTTCTTTTATATTTTTATTATAATTGCTCATTGATTTTTTATTTTCGTTAAATATAATCAGATGATATATTAATTTAAGTTTAATTTGTTTTAAAGTTTTAATAAATGTTTTTTTTTATATAATTGTTTAAAATATTTGGGATTAAACACATGACATATAGAATTTTCTAATAACATTTGCAAAAACCAATTTTCATCATTCAAAATATAATTAATTATAAATATATTTACTAGCAGAAGCTTTTATTTGTTTTTTTCTTTATTTGAATATTTAACAATTTAGTGTTTAAACTTTTAGGTTGCTGTGTAACTTTTAACAATGCTATACATACAATTCCTGGTGTTTGTTGGTGTCTTTATGTTGTTTTTTTCAGAGGTTTTGAGTGCGCTATTCCTGTCAGAGAAAGTGTCTAGGGCAAAGAATATAATGGCAATAAAAAGGAATATTATGATACAATTCGTTGAATGTAAATACTACTTGATAGTTTTATAACTTATAAACTAATAATTGAATGTCTAAACACACCACACGGAAGAGGAAGTATGTAAACATATTTTACAATAATTTCAAAAGACCATCTTGTAGCAACCGAAAAAGTTTTGTTAAAAACATTTATACGTTTATTTTGTGTGGAATGTCTAACGAGGATTCTTTCAAAGTAGAAGATAGCTATTAAGCCTTTATCTAGCTAGATTTATGTAAAGTTTCAATTGTTTTATTCAGCTCACACGAAATGAGATCATTTCATTATTGAAGTGTATTCAAACACATCTTACACAACTTTAGTGTTATTGTTAGGGAAATCTCGGAATAGGCGAGTGTATAATAAATAATTAGTAGTAGTTTTTAGAAAATGAAGTTTAATAGAGACCGATTTGAAGCATATCCTAGCGATTTTTAACGTTTTATTGCTCAACTTAATTAAACAAAAATGTTTAGTTTCCTTTTAATCTTATGTTTTTCTCTTGGTGATTAAATGTAACTGTCTGTGGTTTTACTGTAAATATTCATAATAATTAAGCTATTTTGCATTGGATAATTAAGTAATTTAATTTTGTAATAAATAACATTTCTTTTTGTTTTCTTGTTTGTTTAATAAAATTTGTCGATTATTTTTTCTTTTAGTATTTGGATTAATTTGTTTTGTCTTTTAACTTACAATAATGTCATTATTATAGAACTTTGTTTAAATTCAGAAAACAACGTTGAGCTCAACAATGGACATGTTCAAACTATTGCGAAGTAGTTAGTGTTTGCCTACCATATCCAAACCACCTTCTTCCTCCATTTTCGTAAGGAATTTTATAGCACGATGTTGTGGCTCTGTCTGACGTGCCATATCGATGAGGGCTAGCAATTTCTTTATACCAATAAATACTCTACACATAAATAAGAAAATATGTTGTAATAATCATTAACAATGAAAACAAATTATAAAAAAAAAAACGTACCGCTTGCCCGACATTTTCTTGCCAATGGCTTGTAATTCACCCTTGCTAAAGATGTCAGCATCTTCTAATACAGCCAACACATGTTCGGGATGAGAAAGATTAGGTACGTGTAGAACAGAAGTAAAGGCTGATAACATTTCCATTTCCTCCAAAACCTCACTGGAAAAGCAATACATTTGCATTAACACTTACATGGAAGACTTACAAAAAGTTTACATACCGTCTGCTGGAAGTTACTAAAATTAATAATTTACGCCCCTTTGGTGGTTGTTTCTTGAGGAGCACCAATAATGCTTGCAAAGTTAAATTAGAATAACGTGGACCAATGGGACCGTAATCTAACAAACGTTCAACATTATCCACTACAATACAACTTAACATCGAACGATAAGCATCATCGAAAATCTAACAAATTTAAATACATTTTTAGTTAATAATAAAATAAACCACATTCATATGTATATTATTTCTTAATTTCTCACCTTACGTATATGTAAGCACTTGGCTGATTCGGTATAACCCACCATATCTTCGGGAGAGCAAACCTTAACAAATGGAAAATCTGACATTTTAGCCAATTTAGCAGCTAAAGCAGATTTACCCGAATTTGGAGAACCTTCAATCAACACTGACACTAAACCAGAGCTTTCTGTGGCTCTAGCTTGTTGCACATACAGCATACCATCTTCCAAAATATTAGCCACAGGTTGACCCCAATTGATAATGCCTCGGGAAAGCATATTTTCCAAGATTTCCATTGCGGTACCAAATGCCGGTTTGATATCATTTTCTAAAGCGTGCAAGAAGTCAGAACGAGTAACCTTTAGCTTCTCCATAGCCTCAGGATCAACAGTTACTTTAGCATCAGCTTTAATCAGACGATTCATGGCTGTAGACTGAGCAGCACGTACCAAACCTTCCAATTCGGCACCACTAAAGTTTTTAGTAAGAGCAGCAATCTCCTTGGAATCAACATCTGGGGCAATTTTATTGAATTCACGCATGCGTTTGGTGTGAATATTTAAAATTTGCACACGACCCTGTTCATTGGGTAAACTAATTTCCATTTGTACTTCCAAACGACCGGGACGCAATAAGGCGTCATCAATCATATCACGACGATTAGTCATACCAATAACTAAAATGTTATTTAATTGTTCTACGCCATCGATTTTGGCTAACAATTGATTTACCACAGTATCATGGACACCACTATTGCCGGCCACAGAACCACGTTGTTTGCAAATGGCATCGATTTCATCAAAGATTATAATGTGCAAACCGCTGTTAGGACCCAACTAATGAGTAAAATATAAAATTAAGTTGAATATATTTTACAAACTGTATTCATAGCTTCCCTTACCCTTTTCTCTTCCTCCTCAGCTTCGGCAAATAAACGTCTGATGTTGGCTTCTGATTCACCCACATATTTATCCAAAATCTGTGGACCATTAACAATCTTAGGCTCTCTGGCATTTAACATATTGCCAATTTGACGGGCCATCAAAGTTTTACCAGTACCGGGTGGACCATATAATAAAATACCCTTTACGTGCTTGCAGCCCAGCTGTTCTACCAACTCTGGTGGAAAGACTCGAGAAGCAAATGCTCTTCTAAAGATGGCATTGAATTCCTTATCCAAACCACCAATACCCATTTTACCGAAATCCCAATCGGGATTAATAATCGATTGACGCACTATTTTACCCTTGGATTTGCCTTGTAAATTCAATGCTGAATTCTCGGCCTTTTCAAATTGCACAATAGTATTGCCGGTTATGCGTCCAAATCTTACATTTCTAGTGGCAGACTCTTTGCCCTCACTAATGGCTTTTGGATCAACAGCTAATATAAATTTGTTGAAATTTTAGTTAATTGTTATTTAGGATTTGTAATAAATTATTTATGAATAGACTCACCCTCTAAAGTTTTTACTGCCAATCCCAAGAGTTTCTTATCTTGGAAGCTAAAGACTAAAGTTTGACCTACGGTTAAGGCCATGCCAGCAAACTGCATTAAGAATTCTTTAGCCATTAAATCGGAATCGTAAGGTTCTTGAGAAGTGCTAAAAGTTAAATTTGTTTATTAAAAATTGAGATCAAGATTCTCTATAGGAAGTATGGGTCAAAATAAGTTTGAAAGAAAATTAAAATAATAGGAAGTACATGCATAAATTGTTAAACAATGACACATGTTCATACTGCATGTATGTATAGTAAGGTGGTGGTTGACAATACAGAAGCAATTGGAGAATAGGCCCATACAAAATTCCTTTATTTTTCACTCAATAAAAGTTTTAAAGAAAAAACTTTTGGTACTTAACAACTGAAGAATTATATTGTATAATATTTAGTACACAGTACTAAATCAATTACATATTTATGGAGCATAGAAAAACTCTTTGCCAGATTCCCATCTTTAAGTGGTTAAACAAACAATGCATCATTATATGATGATATTGGCAAAAGAACAGATAATTCGCCATAAAACCAATGCAATGGTTAATGCCCCCATAAAATCGATTTTAGGGGGTAAATAATAGTGTAGAAAACTAATGCAGAAATGTGTGTAATGATACATACAGCAATGATCCAAATATTGCTAGAAGCATTTTAATGTCTCTCCTTATGTTATGTTAACCTTGATATAATTGTAACAACCTATACAATGGAAAAGGGGGTATTTTATATTAAGTATGCCAATTATTCAACAATGATGGTATGTAGTATTTTCTCTTCTTAATGTAGATAGGATTTTTAATTACCGTTAAAAGCATTAACAACCTATCTCGTAAATAGTGCATTTATAGAAAATAAGCTTTTAAAAGAGGCATGGAATTTTGGAATAAATAACTCAACTATGAATATGATGTTCATTAAAAGTCAGTTTAATTAAAAAGTCCCCAACCATAGGTGAGATTGTATAACTACACCATTTTCAACAGTAATTCAGAAAAGCTCAATTGTAAATGAGATTTTTCATTTGAAATTAAGAAAAGAGCAGTTGAAAATGGGATTTTTCATTTGAAATTTAGAAAAGAACAATTGAAAATGAGATTTTGCATTTCAAATTCAGAAAATTCCAATTGAAAATCATATTTTCCATTTGAAATTCAGACAATTCCAATTGAAAATGAGATTTTTCATTTGGAATTTAGAAAAATTCAATTGAAAATTCGATTTTTCATTTGAAATTCAGAAAACTATATGTATGGATATTTTTCAACCTTAAGTTAGAACAAAAAACATAGAATGTGCGTCTCATACAAGATAAATTTTCAATAGCGGGTCGTGATACATAAAAAGTACGTGTAAATCATGACAACCCGCACGTCGAGATGCGTATTCTTATAATAAATATTCTTTGGTTAAAATTAATTGTAATATTATCATTTTCATTTACTTTTTTTCTTATTTTCAATTGCATTTTTCTGAATTTCAAATGAAAAATCTCATTTTCAACTGAAATTTTCTGAATTTCAAATGGAAAATCTCATTTTCAATTGGATTTTTCTGAATTTAAAATGAAAAATCTCATTTTCAATTGTTGTTTTCCGAATTTCAAATAAAAAATCTCTTTTTCAACTGTTCTTTTCTGAATTTCAAATGGAAAATCTCAATTTCAATTGATATTTTCTCAATTTAAAATGAAAATTCTCATTTTCAAATGTTCTTTTCTAAATTTCAATTGAAAAATGCCATTTTCAAATGTCCTCTTCTGAATTTCAAATGGAAATTCTCAATTTCAATTGATATTTTCTGAATTGAAATGAAAAGTTCTCATTTTCAATTGAAAAAGGTGTAGTAAAAATTGCATCATATAAATACACGTAAGCAATTTAAAACATGATATTGTTGATATAGTAAGAAAAATAACTTTGCTTACTGTAAAGATTGGAACAAAATTAAAAATAGAATCATTATATGAGTCATTTTAATTCATATTGATTTTGTATGTTCTTTTTGGAAAACAAAATAAATCTATTAAAAATTACAAGTTGTCTACGTACAAAAATCAGTACCAATTGTATTACAAATAATATGAATAAACTTACGTTTTCTTCTGCAAGAAATCCGTTTCAAATGAGACCAATGTTATAATATCGGAATTACCATCGAAACGATAAGGGCGTATATCGATTTCTTGATTTATGGAAAGAGTGGCCCATTTACGTTGTACCAACGAAAAGCCAACATGACCTCGTGGCACTTCAGCAGTACGTTCGAGAGCAAAGATATAATGCTGACCAGGTCCGGGTGAGATGTCTGCATATCTATACAAAAGAATAAAACAAATATATGACAATATAGTATAAACTATTTCACAATTTTCTTTAGCATTCATACTTTATATCTTCCGGAAAATCATTAATGTTAACAATGGCCTTGTTGGTCAATGACAGTTCGTCTGTGGGACATTTAGTAGCTCTCATACGCTATAAAAACATAATATAACTCTTTAATTGTTGGCTTTCCAGTGTATTCTATATTCTCGTAATACTTACGTAGGACATTTTGCTTTTAAAGGAAGTTTCTTGTGGTTTTTCTTAATAATAGGGAAATATGTTTTTCTTTTGCTTAAAATACTAAACAGCTGTTCGCAAAAATTCTCTCTGTTTACTATTTTTTTAGCAAGTGGTGTCGCTCTCTCTTTCCCCTTTTCACCTCTCAGGTGCTACGAATTAGCAGATTTTGCTGCGCCCTCACACAAACACGTGTATTTCTTATGGGAGCTAGGCTGCTGCGTATCCCTAGGCCCACTTTGACTTGACGCAGCACATATAAAAAAATGGTTTTGCTGTACACAGCGAGACGAAATTTCTGTGCACAGCAGGATGCTCTCTTCTGTCTTTTTGAGAGTATTTATTTTTTTTTATAAATAACAAGTTAGATTCAGCGTTGTCAACTTTAAAATTTCAAAAAGCACCAAATTGAAAAAGCAGAAAAGCCTTTTGGGGTGAGTTTTTATTTCTTCCTTTTGCAGTGGGGGGAGGAAGGCTGTAAAAAATATCGATCCATTAAAATTTTTTTCCATTTTATCTAATATATTTTTTTCAAAGCTTTTACAACTTTAACTTAATTGCAATTTACTTATTGTAATGTGTTTTTATTAATTATACCTCTTTAAAGCTTCTTTAATTTGTTACAAAGGATTTTCAAATAAATTTTCACTTTTATTTCAACAATTATTAATCACTTTTTGCAGAAGATATGACACAGCTTTACATTTGGAGAACCAGCTCAGAAATAAAATTATTTTGGGGAACAGTGCAGACACCTGTGCCGAACAAACTTCATGTCGGCGACTATTGTTGACCCTTTTTTTAATGTTGGCGGCGTTTTTATATCTACAGTTAGACAGCTATAAATATGTTCTACAAATTGAAATGGAATAAATTGAGTTTCGACATAAAATTAAAATTATTTTTAAAATTTTTACGATAAAAATAGAAGAAGAAGAAAAATAAAAAGAATTGAGTTCATTTTTGGACTAAATATACGTATGTTTGTAATAATAATTATGTCCGTCTGTATTGTTTTATATTGACTTTACCTACTTTTCCCAAATTTTCGATAGGGTTCTTCAAATCGACTAAAATAATCGAGAATCGACTTTTTGTGGGAAAAAGTCGAAATAAGTCGGAAAAAGGTCGAAAATTCGAATTTTCTTAAAACACAAAATTTTTAAAGTCGACTTTTCATAAATCGCAAAATATCTAAAAATGGAATTTTAAAATATATACATATATAAAAGTTTAAAAGTCGACTTTTTATTTCAACTATAGAACCCTACTTTTCGATTTTTCCGACGAGGATTTTTTATACCCTACACCACTTTAGTGGGGAGGGTATATTGGATTTGTGCTGATGTTTGTAACATACAAAAATATTCGTCCTAGACCCACCTTAAAGTATACCAATCGGCTTAGAATCGTTTTCTGAGTCGATTAAGCTATGTCCGTCCGTCCGTCTGGCTGGCTGGCTGTCCATGGAAACCTTGTGCGCAAGGTACAGGTCGCAATTTTCAAGATCTTGGATGAAATTTGGCATGCACGTTTTATTTGACCCAAGGACGAAGCCTATTGAAAATGGTTAAAATCGGTCCATTATTTCACCTAGCCCCCATAGAACAGAACCCCCCAAAAAGGGCTTCTGAGCTCATAATTATGTTAAATATACAGATATATCGATAAAATACGGCACAACTAAGTTTTATAGAATTCTTGATGACCCTGCCAAATTTCATAAAGATCGGGCCCCATTTGACCCCAGCTCCCATACAAAGTCCCCTTCAGAAAATTACTTGAATGTCCCAAATTAACTTATAAACACAAATATCGCGATGAAATTCAGCACAATAAAATATTATGTAAATATAAATATATTCACAAAATTTTATCGGGCTTGGTCCATATTTGCCCCTAGCCCCCATATAAAGCCTCTTTCAGAAAATTAGTTTTTCATCCATAAATTGCTTAAATGTATCGGAACAAGGGAATATTGAAAATAAATGCTTTACTATGAAAAATAAATCACATTTAATATTCATAACTGGTGTAGGGTATCATATGGTCGGCCTCGCCCGACTATACTTTCTTACTTGTTTTTACTTATATTCATAAAGTCGAAAATAGCAGACTTTAAATTTTTTCAACAACAAAAACCCCTTTTACATTTTTCCTGCTCAACTTTTTGAGTTTGCTTGGAACAAATTGACCTGTGTAAACTAATATTAATTTTATTCGACGTTGCATTTCAAAATTCTTGGGCGGCTAGATTGGTCGTTCAACGCAGATCTCTTAAACAGTGATGCTAATTTAGTTGTTTTGAAAATAGGTCCCTTGGAAAATATTTTCTCTATTAAGATTAATTCTAGCGATTTCTTGTATGCCGTTAAGAATTAAAAAGTGTTACCAAGTTTAGATGAGTTATAACCGTTACGGTTAGAAAAATATTTAAGGAATTATTTTGTATTTGCCTTCCCCCCAACTCTCTTTGCTTTTTTGCTACTAGTTGTAGAATTAAATACTGACCAAATTATTTGATTTATTTCCAAAAATAAAACCACTCAATTTATCAATTTACCATTTTATTGATATTATCTTGGTAATTCTTAATATGTATTAATTTTATATTTTAATATTTAATTTTTATTTCCTTTCGATACGTCTTTCATGGTATTGCAAAGAAAAATTGTTTGTTTAGATATTTGAATCCATTTGTAAATGTCGTCGACACAGTGAAACATGAATAAAACAAAAATTATTTTGAAATTATATTGATGTTTCTTTCAATTAAATGTCTGATATATCTATGATTTTACTGCAAATATATGTTATTTTACTATTTATTTTTATTAATTGTAATTGTAAATTGTTTGTCTATTATTTTGGCTTCTTATTGACCATATGTAATCCGCAAGTTTTTATTTTATATTAAGTTAACATTTAAAAAGTTTTTGTTTTTAATTATTTTGTGTATTTTTGTTTTGGATTTTTTAATTGTATATATTTTTTTGTATAATTTTTTTTAAATTCGATAAAATGTTTTTTTAATTATTTTTTAAGTTGCATGACACTGTAATGTTTTTAAAAAGTGTCTACGTATTACTTATTTAACGTTTTTTTTTTTCAAATATTAATAAAAACCAAAAAATTAAAGAATAATAAATTTGGCCAAACTACTAAACATTATAAACTGAATAATTGAAATTATGCGGAGTTATTTTTAATCCAATTAATATTTCAAATCCTTCAGTAACTTTGTATAATTGCCAATGTTTAGTTTTTGAAAATTATAATAAAAAGAAAAAAATATGTTTTATGGTTTCCGTAATAAAAAAAAAAATAAAATGCATACGGAATTTTGTTTATTATATTTTAATACTACTAAAAAAAATTGGGGTATTTTTGTTTTTTCTTATTTTCTTTCATATTTGCTTTTCGTCATATAAAATAGTAATGATAAAAAAATGTTAAGAGTGCTTAAAAAAACTTTCATTAAACGAGAGAATAAAAAAAGTTTAAAAAATATAAATTTTAAAACAAAAAAAAAATAAAAGTGTTGTCATTACATTTTACGTAAGGTAAGTGTTATTAATTATAAGAAATATTCGTAAAAATTGTTATTTTTTCCATGTTTTCTTTATATGTATATGCTAAATATGTTATAAATTGTTTTTTGTTGTATATAATTTTTTTTTTCTTAAATCAAACAGCAGCTGCAACAGCCCTTAGAAGACGTTTTTATATTTGTTTATGTTTCCAAAAAGATGTGTTGTGGTGTGGTGTGGTGTTTCCCTTTTTATATGTTGTTGTTATTATTTTCTTAAATATTTAAATAGCTACATTTAGTTGTAATGTATATTTTGTATTTTGATTTTTTGTTTTCAAATGCAGTGTTATTTTACTTTCCACTTTTTCTTTAAATTCTTCTGCGGTTTAACAATCGGTATCATACCAAGCAGCTAAATTGTTGTTGTCATTGGGTGGTGTTGGCATGGCATCCAAATCAAAATTCAATGCGCCAGCATCAATTTCACCAACATCCATATCCATGGAATAGGGTGAAGTTGGTGCAGCACTTGGTGGGGCACCACCACCGCCGCCGCCTCCTACGGGACTGCTGATTTCAAGACCCTGCATAGAGTCTATTGGTAAAGTATCATATCCTGCTTGAATAATAAAAAGAATTAAAAAAATAATAACAAGTTAGTATGCTTCAATATTTAGGTGAATTTTTTAAGGGTTTTTTTAAATATATTTTTAATTTGCAGTTAAAATAAAATACATTATTATAATGTATTAAATATTTGGCATTAACAAAATCAGAACAAAAATTAATATGTTGTATGAAAAAGAAAATTATATTTATCATGCTTTAAAGAAAAAAGTTCTATTGAAGACATGCTTTAAAAAAATATGATTTTAAAAAAAGAATAATTTGATCACAATGATTAGATTGTTTTCGATTATATTTTTGCTTCTTCAGCTAACGTTCGATTCAATTAATTCGATCAAACAATCCGCCCGACCTAGAATTCCATTCAATTCTAATCCCATTGAAAATGCAATTATTTCCCATAACTAAAAACAAAATTATTTTATTCCGATCAGAATGGTTTAAATTTCGCAATTATAATTCCGATCGGTTTGTTTAAAAGCTTCTTTAGATACCCCCGGAATGAAAACAATGACATAGCAAAATCGTATTCCAAAATTTGAAGTTAAGTTCGAAACATTTATAAAACAGTTGAAATAATCTCACGATTATAAAAATTTCACAAAAATTCGTAAAAGTTTTGAAGCAACATGGTCCATAGCTTGTTGCGGATCATGTACTCCCATAATTTTAGCAAGAGAGTAGTTTTGGGATTAATCCGTTGTAATGCATGGGTGGATTACGCGGTTCTCACCTATGTTTTTTCCATATATGTATTTGGATTAGTTTTGGACAGGTCCCCTTGCAGGGGTACATGATCCGTAAAGTAGTCATATGTAATGCAGGTATGGATCATATTTATTGTTTTGAAAACAACATGGTCCATAGTCTGCATTACATAGCACAATGTTGAGGATCATGTACTCCTTTATTTTTAGCAAGGGAGTAGTTTTGGGATTACTCTGATGTAATGCATATATGGATTACCTGGTCCTCACCTAGGACATCACAATGTTAAATGGAGTATGTGTTTTTCCATATACACTTAAACCTCGTTTTATGCGATTAATTCGTTTCGCAAAAAAGCGCATAATTCAAATTCGCACAAAACGATACACTAGCTCCATACAAAATCTACTAATTGGGTTTTAGATAAAAAAGCGCACATTTTCGAATTATTCCCTTAAAAGTCAAACAAAATCGCATATAAAAAATTTAATTCTTTACTAAAATTATAAAAAATAAAGAAAAATAAAGGAAACAAACAACAAAATAATACCAATTCCAAATAATGAACATTTCATAAAAATAAAACTTAATATTTCTTCATGTACAAAGGATTTGAACAATACTTTATATATCCGAACCGGAATTGGTAAAAAATCAGTAGTTGTACTTTGTTGATCACTTTTTTTTGGATGTATGTGGACCAAAATCTTCCTCAAAATAATTTTTGCAAAGAAAAATTTTAGAATTTTGAAACCGCACTAATTCAAATTCGCATAAAATAAATTCGCATAAAACGAGGTTTGAGTGTATTTGGATTAGTTTTTGACCAGTCCTAGTCCTTTGAAGAGTTCTGTTTACATGCGAGTGCGAAATAGTCTCAATTTTTGCAGGGAACTATTAAAGTTTTAACATTTTAATTCCAACTATTCATCATACAAATTCGAACTGAATACGATTTTGTTTCTTGTTCTTTTAATAAAAATATTTACTTTTCACAATATCAAACAAAAACAAAAACTTTTTAATAATGAATTCATGCAGAAAAAAAACATTTTAGAATGAAGAAACGTGTCAAACATGCAAAAACAACAAAACAAAAAAGAATTGTATTTGTAAATTAAAATGATAATGTATAATGAAAATCATATAGTAAATATAAGAGAATATAAGCATGGATTTCTATTTGAAAATTTCTTCCTTTTTTTTTTTAAGAAATATTTAAAAGAAAAGCCAAATTAAACAAAACAACATTAACATTTTTTTTTAAACGAAACATAAAACAAACTGAAAAAAGTAACATTTTATGCAGAGAAAAATCAATATCAAAAATGCTTTGTACAATATAAAGGGTGAAATGGCAAATAACAGTACGAGTATCAGAAATAACAGTCGACAGATTGGATTTTCAGATGACATAACAGATTTGATAAATAAAGGTATTTTCGGGCAGTTATGGCGTTTCAAAAATGAGAAAAAAAAGCGTTTTTTTTCAAACTTCAAGACACGATATCCGAAAAACTTTATGTGATGAATAAATTCGAGGGCAGATTCTGATCTGCAATGTTAAAAAGTCCCTTCTTGTACGTTCAATATTATAGAAAATTCAAAAATTACCTATTGAAGAACGGAAAAGTACCAAAAAGTCCCCTTTTTATAGGTTCTCATTTACTCCGGGCTCAACATGCTTAATTTTATATTTCTAGCAGGGACTGTAAATAACAGTTATTCTGAAAAACCAAAAAAATCTCTATATTGGGGTCAACGTAGACCTATACAATTATATACCAATATACTCGTATTGAAGTGCTTTTTCAGAATATATGGTGATTTGAAAAAAACGATCTTAGCTCCATAAATAACAGTTATTTTTTAACGGAAAAATAAAATTCTGATTGAAACAGTTAAAAAATGAGTTTTATTTTTCCGTCATAAAATAAAAATTATTTGAAGAGTTTTATTTTTTCCATCAAAAAATAAAACTCATTTGGGGACTATTATTTTTTCCGTCAAATAATTAAACAATTTTTCTTTATTTTTTTTCAGTCTCTTATTTTATTGAATATATCTAATATGTTTGGTTATTTATTTGTTTAATTTAACAAACATAATTTTTTCCAAATTTTCTGCGGAAAGATTTGAACGCAGGTCACTTAATATCAATTTAAGAGCAGAGAACGCTCTTTCCACGCTAACCTGTGTTCCAGGAACACACTGTACAGTTTTTGCCAATTTGTATAAGTAGGGGTAATGTATTTTTTTGCTTCCCAGAACTCAATCGACAAGGGCCGTGGAGAAAAATTATCGATTTCATAGAAAGCTTTTTTTTTTCATCATCATTATCATTTTCTTCGTTTTCAGTGGCAAGCTTTAGGTGTCAATTCACATAAAAGAGTTTTATTTTCTGACGGAAAAAATAAAACTTCTCAAATAAGTATTATTTTCTGACGGAAAAAATTAAACTCCTCAAATAATTTTTATTTTATGACGGAAAAATAATACTCTTTTTTAAAAGTTTCATTTAAATTTTTATTTTTAGGTTGAAAAATAACTTTTTCAGATGGATTTTTATTTTTAATGTCACAAAATAACTGTTATAAATTAACTTTTTTGATATAACTTATAACTGTTACGGTCCCTGATTTCTAGGTTCAATATTATAGAAAACTCAAAAAGTGCCAGTTAAAGAACGAAAAAGTGCCAAAAAATCCCATTTTATGGGTTTTGAATTACTTCGGTCTCTATATCTGAATTACCTAAAAATCCCGTCTAGGTAGATCTATTTGGTGAGAGACCAAACTCCTGTCCAAATGTCAGCACTTTAGCTTTAACCGTTTAGTCAGTGAGTCAGTAACGTTAGAATTTTATATACCTATATAAATTAATCTGAACCAACACTGTTATTTGTCACACCTTTATAATTGTAATATATATTCGTTATATAGATTTTTCTCCAAAATGTACAGAAAATAATGTAACATAAATTTGGTATAAATATATATATTTTTTAAAAATTTTAATTGTATTTCTTGGTTTGATAGACAATGACAATCACCTACAAGTATTAAGTGAGATTTTGCAGGACAACAAACATTTTTTTTTGAGCATAATTCAGTTGAAATAGAAGAAGGTTTAGGATAACTATTAAATATTGTTTTCGTTAATTGCGTATATATCATATTTTTGTATATATTTTAATGTGTACACTGGGCTTTTTGCAAAATTCTTATTTTGAATGCACTACTCTCTCGTTGTGTTTTTTTTTTTTTTTAATTTGGTTCGAAAAACATCTATTTTTTTTATTAAAGTTGTTAAATACTTGATTTTTTGTGGTTAGTTAATAAAATTCTTCCGTTTTCTTTTTTTTAAATAAATTCGGAGTTTAAATTTGCATTCAATGATGATATATGTTAGGCTGGCTCAACTGTTTGTGAAGAGAAGTTTTATTAGGTAGTGTTTTTGTTTGTAAAATTTTGTTAATTTTTGTTTAAATTGTTTTCCAAAATAGCACACAGGAGCATTTAAATAATGCGAGAGCATTTTGTTGGTCAAGTAAAAAAGAAATAAAAATATGTTTATTATTAGTTTTATTTTTTTTTTTTTTGACTAAATCATTTAATTAACGTTTATGATTTAGTAGTGAATGTCAGATTGTTTCTATATGGCTGTTTGGTAATTGTGATTTAAAATATATAATACAAAATAGTTTTAGGGGTGTTTACACATTGTTGTTGCATGTTCATTATATTTACATATAAAAAGAAAACGTTCAATTGCTTTTTTTGTTTGTTCAATTTCTAATGAAAAAACAATAGTAATGAAATAATAATAAAACAAAACAATAACAATGAAACTAATGAAATGATTTGTAATTGAAAAACAAACTATGAATGAAGAAATTATTAGTTGGTGAAATGTGATGTGATGATGTGAGTGTTTCATATGTGCACAACGAATGTTGTTATAGTACTTTTTTTTAATTTTTCGACAAAAGTTTAACGATTTCAAAATCAATTAACTGAATTTAATGTTTAAAAGGATTTAAAATTTCAGAAATTTTGTAAACTTCTATAAACCATTTAGTATTAGCACCGGTCCAATAGTTTCTGTAACAATACCCTTCACCTTATACAATTTTCCGAGTCCTTTTAGATATCTGTGAGATTTTAAATTTTAATAATTCGAAATAATATCTATGTACATATTTAAATAACTATTGTCACAAGAATTTCTTTTTGTCCAGGGATTAAAATAGTTGATAAAAACCCCCTTTTATAGATTTGCATACATGTTTTTAGGTTCAATATAAAATCTAAATGAACGACGATAAGCTTTAAAGTGTTTCTGTATCTTTTCTAGTTTATTAGATAAGTGATTACGAAATTTACCTGAATTTATCCGTTTTTACCCCTAATAATTCGAATTTCCGAAAATCACTACTTTGTGGATCTATTTGGTAGGATACCAATTTCCTGTCCAAATTTCAGCTCTTTAGCTTTAACCGTTTAGGCTGTGCGGTGATGAATCACTTCAAAATTTCATATCGCTCTCATACAAATTTAAAGACTCCCGGAAAATGGATTTATTGTTAATAACTCCTCCTTCTAGAATATCGGTATTTATACATATAAATCTAATATAAATAGAAATCGTATTACCAACTTAAACCTGGATCGGTTAATAATTGATCATACTTCCTATATAAGATCCAAAACCGAACATCAATTGAACGAACAAAATTCATCTACACCGGACCATAATGGGTCATAGGTTCTATATAAAGTCTCTTCTAAAAATCATTTAATCGTTAAAAACATATGAATTAAAAATATATATACTTAAACGCGGTCTGTATATATACAAATTATTCTTGGGAATTTTTTCGGGATCGGCCCATAATTGGGCATAGCTTTCATATAGAATCCACTTCTGAAAATCACTTAATCGTAAAATACGCATGAATTAATAATGATATCGGAATCAATTTATACTCAAATCATTATGAAATTTTTTCCGGATCGGTCCATAATAGACCATAGCTTCCATATAAAGTCCACTTTCGAAAATCACTTAAATATATTTTGTTTTTTATTTAAGCTTTGTGGCCTCCGGTAGGTTAGTGGTTAGTGTTCTAGTCTGGTAGACCGGAGGTGGTGTGATCGATTCCCACCTGAGGCACTGGTTAAGGAGCGCACAACAGGCCCAATAGAGGCCTAGGTGTATTTCTTCGGATTTGATGTATATACATCCTCCTTTCAAACTAACTAACTAACTATTTAAGCTTTTCAAAATTTATTAAAAGCAAATTTCTATGATAGTTCGAGGTGTTAATAAAAAAACTAGTTTATAGGTGAAGGGTATTAAAGATTCGAAATTTAAAATTTGGATTAGATTTTCAATAATAATTAAAATAAAATAGTTGTTGCATAAAGAGTCTTTAAGTTTAACCTGGCAACAAGCGCTGATCTCCTAAAGAATTAAAAAAATCAAATTAAGTAATAGTGTTGAAAGAAAGTTTAAACATTTCTCGTTTGTGTAAAACTGTAACTACTCTTATTGAAATGTTAATTAATGTTAAAAACAAAACAATTGTATTTGTATATTAATGTATAAAAGAGAAAGAGTTTAACAAAATAAATTATCAAGAAAAATTCAACAAATTATATGTAGAGAGAAATTGATTACAAGTGATAAAACAGGACACAGGGTTAACGAAAACGAAGGGGTCTGATTAAATATCTGCACAAACGAATGGTTGCGTTGTTGGTGGTGATGGTGGGGGTTAATGGTGTTGGTGGAGATTATTAGAAATTAGAAATTGTTATTATGATGATAATAAGAACTAACAAACATTTGAACGAGTGGAAGAAACGTATGTTTTTTGTTTTGTGAACGTATGTAGCGCATGTGACAAGAATTTGTTGTATTTTTTGTTATGTTTGTTAATATTTTTTTTAACTTTTACAAATGTTATTCTTTTTTGTCTTGTTTGTATATGAATAACTTTCTACATGCTTTGTTATTTGGTTTGATTTAGTTTTTGTAATTGTTTTTTTTTATATTTTTACTGATAATGGTGGTTTCGATCGGGGGGGCATATGGGTAGGGTGGTTGTTTGGTAAAGAACAATTATTAATTAAAAGAAACACACAAAATTATGGGATTAGAGATACGTACCTTGTTGGAATGCACGACCGCCATGGGAGCTGTGTACGCTCGGTGGCCCCTGACCATAGAGGCCTTCATATGCTTGCTCTGGACCAAGCATATCCTGTGTATATATATCGAGGTTTGATATTTTTTGTTTATATATGTAAACATTTAACATTTGGGATGATTTCAAAATGATTACGATTTCGTTTCGAACGAAATTCAATTCGATATTTAATATTGTATGTTGTTGTTAAAAATGGTAACAGAAAAATGTCACATTGTAAATAGTAGGTTGATAGGTTGATTTTTTGTTTGTTTTTGTTTTAGTTTTATGTAATTTGATCACATTAACCATTAAAAATTTAATTATTTTAGGGGGGAAATCGGGGAATTTTCAATACGAGGGGCCACCAAAACACATTTTTTTTTTGTTAAGAATTAAAAAAGTTTAGCCAAATTTGAAGAAATTTTTCAACAGGTGCAGGGGGTATTATCAATTTTACGTGATGGTGGGGTGGTAGAGTTTACGTTTGGTGTTGGTAATAAGTAGTAGCAGTTGTGGTAGTTGTGATAATTTGCAAAAAACGAAAATCATAAAAATAAAAAAATAAAAAAAATAGAAAATAAAAATTAATTAATAAAAAATAACAAAAAGTTAATAATAATTCAAATACAACATTTAAAGCTAAAAAAACATAAATGATATGATAAAAGAAAACTAACAATTTTGCTCACTAATAATATTTTATATGAAAACAACAATAAGTTTTTTGTTTTTCCACTAATTTCAACTACATTTTACAGAAAATAAACTTGTTAAAAAAATCAAAGAGAAAAATTATAAATAAATTTAATTTTGTTTTAAATCAAAAAAATAAAATGCAAAATATAAGATGTTTATTTTAGATATAGAAATATTCAAATATTCAGTAACTAATCTTACATTTAATCAAAAATAAAATTCTTTGTTTCATATATACAATACTCTATAAATTATTTTGTTTTAGTTATTTTTTATCTGCTTATTTTACAACTGTTCTTTTTTGTCTTTAAAATTTTAGATATTTATTGTATTGCATTAAATATTATTGGGGAAAATAACATTAAACATAACGAACCTGTAAATCTGGACCCATGCCTAGATCGGCATTTCCCCATATGTTGTTGTCTTCACGTAAAAGTGAATTGGTCAGCTCAATAGAGAGACGTTTTTTGTAATCTTGCGGCTTATCCTCGCTCATACGGAATAGAACAGCGGCGGCATAAGTAGCAACGCCTTCATTGCGTGAATGCAATAAATCAGTTAAGGGGCCAGTGGCTCCTTCTTGTTCAATTATTTCGGCTCCTTCTTTGTCTGCGGCCAATTCACAAAGAACTCCAGCGGCAACGCGCTAAACAGACAATCCATAGCAATGTTAGTTTACAAATAATATGACAGAGACAAAAATAAATAACCCACCTGTATATTTTCTATTTCATTAAATAGCAGACGTACAAATATCGGTATTACCGACTGTTGACGAATCAAAGCGCGATTGTGAGACTCTCGAGCTAAAATGTGTAATGCACCCACAGTGCCCTCAACAATTTCCTCCATACGAACACCATCTGCATAGGCCGAAGGCTGTTGTGAGCCAGTAGTGGCCACAGAAGAACGTTGCTAAAGTAGGCATAATTTATATTAATATTTTGGCTTTGTTGTAATCAAAAATAAAAACAACAACTTACACGTTCGGTATCTTGGAAAGCACGCATTAATAGACGTACTAAATGATGTATGGCTCCATGTTCACGCAATGGAGCTGCATTAGCTGGACACAAAGCCAGATTGCGTACCAGACCTATGGCGGCCTTAATTAATGGCCAACGGGATGGTGGATGTAAAAGTTTTACAATCACCGAGAGACCATAATTCAAACGTACGGCGTTTTGAGCCATTTCCGAGTCAGCATGACGTGTTGTCAAATGACGTAGAGCACAGACGGCTGGTTCAGTGATTTCCTCACGATCGCCAGCATTTATAATCGTACGTACCAAAGCATCAACACCACCGACTTGACAAACTGTAGCCTTATTACGCTGATTGTTACATGTCAAATTAGAGAGTATGCCAGCTGCACAAGTGACGACATTAACATCTGTGGATGCCAATACTTGGACCAAGGATTGCAAAAGAGCCTCCATGCCATCAACTTTAGTGGCAGCATCGGACAAATTACGCAAAGTCCACAAACAGTTCTGCACCAAACGGGGCGATGGATTGCCCAAGTGCATAGCGAGGGCCTGCATGCCACCAGCATCTACAATGGCTGGCTTATTGCTAGAACATACTGAGAGGACTTTTAAAACACGTGAAGTGGTCCACAACAACTTCTCGTAGTCGTAGGAGCGCATAATGCGCACCAATTCATTAGGGCCACCAGAAGCCAAAATTATTAATTTACTCTCTTGATTGCCGTAGGCAAGAATCTGTAAACAATCTGTAACGATGGCCAAGAACTTGACGTTATTACGCTGCAACAAGGTAACCATTTTCTGGAGACCACCAGCTAAGCGAACTGCCATTTTAGAACCATCCTGATGCAATAACAAATTGTGTAGGGTGGTGATGGCATAGAATAAAACACTCTCAACCGGAGAAGACAATAGTTTCACCAAAGCTGGTATACCACCGCTCTTGAATATAGCCAAGAGACCTTGTCGATGATGTGACAAATTATGAAGAGTGCCAACAGCAGCTTTAGTACTCTCCAAATCGTTACTATTCGAAATGGCGCGTACGAGAGCTGCCACCATCTGTGGACTATTCATAATAGCATGGCGCGAAGCTTCTTTTTTCGACAACTGGTGTACCATCATGGCGGCTTGGGAAACGACAACTTGATCTTCATCATTGAGCAATTTTATCAATTCTGGTATTGCGCGTGTTGCCAGCTCAGCGTCATCTTGATAATTGATTAGATTGACAACGGCATGTTTTAACATTTGCGACGGTTCGGCCAAACGTTGTACAGCTGTTGGTTGTTGTGGATCAAACTGGGTCGAAGGTATTTCAATACCCTCTTCCAATGTTTCGGGGAACATGGCAGCGCGTATGCGCTGTGAACGCGTCTGGCTCAACTGGCTATTCATGTCATCCACCTGTTCTTGGGTGAAATTCTGTGGAAAACCAGTATCTAAATCAAACATAAGTGGATCGCCGTCCATTTCCTCATCTTCTTTGCCCGAGAGGGAAGGTGCCTGTGTAACGGCACCCGAATGAATACCAGAATCCACTAAATACGAATTTTGCTGCCACATAAGTGTTTGCTCCTTGGAGGAAACCATCGGCGGCAAATCCGGTGGATTGTATTGATTGTTATGAGACACTAAAATTATAAAGAAAAAAACCATGTAAATTTTGTTTAATTAATTAGAAATTGAATTTTACTCCAAACTTTTATCATTAGGAAAATCATCAACCATTTTGTATTTGATGTTTATTTAATCTTCCCAAGAAATATTACAATACCCGACATCCCCCAAGAATTATAAAATGTTTTTATGTTAAATGTGATTAAAAATGAAAACTGTCGGTTCAAGGAAAGATGAAATATATCAATAGATCACATGGAAGAAATAAAAGAATGCATTAAAGTTATTGAAAAAAATTAAAACGGAAATGCAAACTCTAACACTCAAAGTTAAGAGTCGAAATATATAAAAAAAAACCGTAGAAAAATTGTATGTACATATTTATAAAAATATTTGTAGAATGTTTAAACCCCAGACAAACATAAAATATAAGAAATCAATAGAAATCAAAATTATGTACATACAAATGTAAGAAATAAAAAAATAACGCAAATAATAAAAATATATATGTATTTAAATTTGGAAGGAGCAAGAGAAAGCAGCAAATCGCAAATGTTATATTTAAAAAAAATAAATGTGAATAGAAAAATGATTAAAGTATGTTTTGCCAAAGGGCAAGTAATGTAAAAAGACCGACCGGACATATCATTACAACCACAAAATAAGTCAACATTTACGTACTCTCATGTGCCATCAACCTAACTTTGGCAAACTAAGTGAAACTCAAAATGAACATTCAACAGAACAACCACATTTATAATAACAACAGCAAGTACTAAATAATGAATGAAAATGAGAAGAGTGCAGAATTATAATAATAAAAAAAACTAATTGTATGGTAGAATAGAATCAGCAGGATTAAAAATTACACAAAGTGAAATATAAAACACCATACAATGAACCATTATAATATGTTAGTAGAAAAATGTACTTTTAAACAGCAGAAGACCAAACGACCTACCCGACCACGCTCTCATCATAGTAATTTAAAAAAGTGCTAAACCATAGATTTGCAGCAGACAGACAAGCATTCGTATGTATGTACGAACAAACGTATCATTTACAGAATATGTCAAAAAGGTACCAACAACATTCAAATACATATATATATATACAATGGATCATAGACGGATGGATGAATGAATGAATGGTAGGTACATATGCCAGCCATGCGTCAAGCAAAAGGGTTTTTTATTTCACGGTCTAATATTAACGAGACAGTTTGTTAAATGAAATATGTTTGTTGGTTTTGAAGTGTATTTTATAAGTAAGGGGTTTCAGGAATTGATTTATGTCTATAGTTTATATCTATCTATCTATCTATCTATCTATCTATCTATCTATCTATCTATCTATCTATCTATCTATCTATCTATCTATCTATCTATCTATCTATCTATCTACCTACCTACCTACCTATCTATCTATCTATCTATCTATCTATCTATCTATCTATCTATCTATCTATCTATCTATCTATCTATCTATCTATCTATCTATCTATCTATCTATCTATCTATCTATCTATCTATCTATCTATCTATCTATCTATCTATCTATCTATCTATCTATCTATCTATCTATCTATATATCTATCTATCTGTCTGTCTGTCTATCTATCTACATCTCAACCGTTTAACCAAATAAATTAGATTGTTACATGGAGGGTAATATAGGCCAAACGCGAACCGCGTTCAATAGTTTTTTATACGTTAGAATACGTAAAAATTTATGTCTCAAAATCACTTGCAAATGCGAAATATAAATTAAAAAATTATTTCGTAATATTGAAGAAACTTTCTTGTATATTACGAAATAATTTACATAGATTAGGCAGGAATTTTTAATATGTATTATTCCAACAATATTACAAAAAATGTACATACAAGTTTGTATTGTATTTGTTTATTTTAAATGTTTAATTCAAAAACCCTAGACAACATTCACGTTGATTATTGTTGTTGATGTTTTGAGTCACAGCAGACACAATGGATGTAATTTCAACAAAATAATGATGATAATAATGATTACAACAATATTAAATGTCAACAAATCATTTGCAGAATACAGTTTTTACTTATAAATTAAGAGAAACTACCACCACCATGTTAACAGCAGCAATACTACAATCGAATTTACACCCCCCATAGTCATTAAACCAAAAATGAACAAATACTTCTTTTATGCAGAATAATCAAATAAAAATCTAATACGCTTTAGAGGAGTTTTTTCAATATACACAAACAAGCTTTAAATATGTATATATTTACAATTATAAAACTGATTTTGACATGTTTATATGGAACAAATGAAGTAGACGCAAACACATATTCATTGAATATCAATTAGTTATCCAACTGTGAATTGAAGTACTACTAATGTCCTAAATATTCAGAAATAAGTAAACAGGTACTATTTATATTTGTTATAAGCAAACTAGAATCATTTTAAAATATGGCTCAAACGTTTAAAAAAGTAAATAAGTTAAGTTGTAAACTAAAAAAGTTTGGCCTAACTTAAGCTATTAACCATGATTTTTGAGAAATCAACTTCTTATATTTTACATTAAAAATTGTACATTTTGCATAATTGATGCTTTTCAACCAACACTTTTCAGTTTTTCCCTTCATTTTTTTGTACAAACAAAAAATTTGAATATCAAAAATTTTCAATATTTCTTTTGTCACCAGATACGTCTTTTTTAGCATGCGTTTATGAGCATGCATTAATTTTATTTGAAGTGGCAAATATGTACATATGTATGTATGTACTATATGTATAAATATATAAAAACGTTATTGCTAAAACAGCAATATTTAATTTCCTTCTTTTATTTTGCGCTAAGTATCGTGTTCAGCAGCGAAATTAAAATGCACTTCAATAAACACGTTCATATATACACAAACAGGACACTTTATGTACATACATACATATATTCTAAGCAAAGGACTTAAAAATACAAGGTTTTTTAAAAAGAAATGTTAATTATAAATTGATATAATTACTGCTCGATAACAATGACTTGTTTGAAAGATAACAACCTTAGGAATTGGTTCTGTGGAAGCCTTTTGCAGTCGACACTTGTCCTATGGATCTTTTCTGGAACTAGATCATCAATGATGTTTGTTCGATTTTGTCACCTTCGAAATTACTTTAAGTGAAGTTTTATAGAACATACATATATACACCTTCCCTAAAACTGTTCGTTTTTTCAACGATTTGGACAATTTTTTTTGGAATTTGTTGACTAGTGTTGTGCCAATGTAAATAGCAGTTTCTTGAAAACTCCTTAGAAGTACTTTAGAATCACTATAATTTAACATTCGATCATTACTATCATTATTTATGTATATTAAATGGAGGAATACTCTGTTTTTTTTTTTTTTTTTTTTTTTTTTCTAAGGCACATTTTAGAATGTTGTAAATTTATTTAATTTTGGAGAGATGCAAACAACCATACAGCTAAAAAATGAGGTAAATGAGACCAACTATTATGTTTATGAACAGTGAGATAAAAAGATAGCAATATTGGAGACTGTCGTCACTTTCTTGTCCCCAAGTAATCTAGAGAGTAGACACTTACAAAAACATAAACGAAAAGGTTCACTGCCTCGCACCCAGTGTCAAGTTATTACTCGATATATCCCCTTATTTTGGGTTATAGGTTTCCTTGTGCGTTTTTAACTGATAAAAGGCTATCATGCAAGTGTCTAGGCTATTCCACCAATTTTTTGAGAAAGAATCTGAAGATACTAATAGAATCCAGTGAAATTGCAACATAAACAACGTTGGAGATATCTAAAGCAGATCCCTCATCTGTCTGTTAATTTCCATATTGTATCATTGTTCACCGATGAAATAAAATTTCTCGAAAGATTTTATTATTTCATCTATATTGATAAGAAAAAGTGTACAAAAAGGATTGAGTGTACCTTCCTTTTTGTAAAAAAAATATTTAAAATTGTTGGTTATGTTAAGAAAAATAAACTTTAACCATTCCACCACCATTTAAATTAAAAAAAAAAGAGTAAATGTATGTATGAGCGTAAATGTATATTTGTTTGAAAATACAAACATATCATAATCATCAGCAGCATCACAAGCATGTTTTCAAGGAAGAAACATTATACATCAACAATCACAATTTGTATGCTTTTTTTATTTTCTGGTAGTGATATTGTTGCTGATGGTGGTGGCGGCTTCAAGTGGTGGGAGTAAAAGTACATATTGCCCATATGGTAGCGCGTGTTAAATCTCAAAAGCAAAAAAAAAAAAAAGAAGGAGAAGAAAATATGTACAACATATTCTTATTGCATTTGAAATATTTTTTTTTTTCTTTTATTTGCACAAGTCTTTTTTTAAACATTGGGCATATGTTTGTCCTAATGTTGCAGCAGCCTCTAGTATGTCTACGAGTGCACTTCACTCTAGCTTCAATCCATGCCATTAAAAAAAGGCTGCCTTTTTGCACATTTTTCTTTTTTTCTGAATTTTAAGTAGTTCAAACATTTTTTTAACTTTTGTAAGCAAAAAGAAATTAGTTTGAAATATGCAATCAAGCGTTGGATGTAACAGAGAAATAAGTATTTTATTGGAAAAGTTCTCGTACTAGCGCAAGTACGTGTATATAATGAAATGTAGTCAGCAGTGAGTGGTGTAATTTATTACATGATTGAAAGGCTTTGAAAACTTTTTTTTTCAACATTAAGAATTTTGTATGTTAAACATAGATGATGATAATTTCGCATTTTATTTTTCCATAAAGATTAAATTAAAATTTTAAAGAATATACTATTTACATGTATGTATTTAAAAGATAAAACTTATGACTATTTTTACTTACTTGTACGATTTTGTGCTGGCATATAACTCATTTTGGTGATTTAGGCGTTGTACACCACACCTGTAATAAAAATATATGAAAATTAATAATAAATAAAAAATATTAATATTAATTAAATAATATCTTAGAGAAATTTAAAGCTAAGAAACAATTTTCTAACTTAATACAATACAAATCTATGGAACATTTTATTTCCTATTGAAAATAACACTTATGAGGTTAGGTTAAGAAGGGTTATGTACCATAAAGAGGTGAACTTTACTTGGAGACCATAAAGTCCATCGTGATTCCCTTCATAGAGTGTAAAGATCCAAAGATAGAAAAAGAAAACACTAGAAGGACAAAAAGAACATAAGTGAAATGGAGAGACGAATAAAGACATCGATTCCCAATCGATTCACTAAAGAAACAGTTGTCTAAATCTCCCTATAAAATCTATCTACCTTAATCTATTCGAAGAAATTAATAATTCTCCTGATAAAACTTAGTAGACTGACCCCCAATACATCAATGTCTGCTTATATTTTATCGAAAGATTAAATTTACAGTTTTCATACAAAAATTATTTTAACCGGCAGAATATCTACCGGTTAAACGATAACCGGAGTTGGTGTTAACGGGGGTGAGAGTGTAACACAGTTCGTTATGGAACCAATTTCCTAGCCATCTCAACCTGAGATTCAATATTCTAGGACAGTGGTAAATTAAGTGCAACTGTCTCTAGTTCCTCTGAATCTTGGCATATCCTGCAAAAGACCGTTATATTACTACCCCACTTACTAACGAAATGGCTAATTAACCAATACACTGTTATAATCCCTGTCAGAATCCTTAGACTGCTCCTATCTAGTACTATAAGTATCTTGGTAGCCATTACATCAAGTATTGGCCATAAGACCTTTGATATTTTCCATTCTACTATTCCCGGACTGTTTCCTAATATTATGGATTCTCTTGAAAATCACTCTTTCACTCTTCTATTCGTATCATCTATTTTAAGGATCAAACCTAGACTAGCTAGTGCGTCAGCAATCCATTACCATGCCCATTGCAGTGCCCCAACATTTCTACAATCTACAACCAGCAGCGAATGTATTTTATTTTTCAATAAAAATGTTCATCGGAAATTTGACTTTCTAACAACAATTCTAAAATCTTACTTTCTATAAAAAGCTTTTAGTTTTTCACAGAAAATATGTACAACTTTCCACTAAAAATGTTCTATTAAAAATATAAATTTCTGCTGAAATTCCATGGTTCAATTGAAAATTTGTCTTTCTATCAAAGGCTTTTAGCTTTTCATATTTCTATTGAAAATTCGACTTTGTATTGAACGCTTTTATCACTTCACCGAAAATCTAAGTTTTTACTAAGAAACTAAATATTGACTCTTTATGAAAAATTTGTCTCTTTATTGAAATTTGGACTTTCTATCGAAAATTCTACTTTTCAAATATTTCGCTATCCACAGAAATAAGATTTAAAATATTCGATTTATAGGCAGACACTCAGAAAAATCTTAATATAGTTTAGAAGACTTTGTGTAGAAATATAACATTCATTTCAGTTTATTCTTAGTCACACAATTTATGTTGTGATTATGTTTTACATGGAAATACAGGTACTTTAGGGATCAACGGACACGCAACAACTAACTAAAAAAAAACAGCAACAATAAACAAAAAAATAAAACGTGAAATAAATTGACAAGGAGAAAGACATGTGTGAACGGATATACCCATCATGTATGAGACATTTTCTTTTTAACAAAAATTTATCTAAAATGTGTGAAATATAAATTAAAGTTTCACAAGAATTATAATTTTAAAAATAAAGAAGATTTAGTTGGAATGATTAACAATGAGTAAAACAAAAATAAATCATAAAAGATTAGCGAATTAGTTCAAATTTATTTATAAACAATTATGGAAAGGAATCGATTTATTAGTTTAAACTTTAATGTTTCATGAACGTGGTGGTTTTTATTCGGCCACTTTGAAGTTACTTTTATCATATTAAATAAAGTATGTAAAGTATCTAATAAGAAGAAACATTTCTAATTGTTGATTGCTCTCATAATTTTTTCCAACACTGTGTTTAATTGTTATTTTTAAGGTTATTTTTTATAACGGTATTTTGTAAAATGAGCGACATATTTTTTTATTAATTCAAATATGAAATAAAATAATTTACATTATAAATAATATATTATGTTTTATTATAATTAATTAAATCTATGATTTTATTTACTTAAAGAATATTTCTCAACATAAACACAAATTTACAAAGAAAATCCAATATAAAATAAATAACAGAGAATAAATAATAATAAAACACATAAAATAAACAAACAAATAAATAAACAACTCATTAGTCATTCCCTAAATATTTCCGTTTAAAACAGAAACAAATGAATACAACAGAATTAAAAAAAAAAAACAACAAAAACAAACAACAAACTTTAAACATCAAGAAAAATTGAATAAAGACAACAGATAGATAAATAAAATGTAAATATTTATGTACAACTTATACATGTACATATTGTATGTACATTTAATACATATAGAATGTATGTAGATATGTAAGCAGTTGTGTACGTAGTAGGTACATATTTATGCATGTTTGAAAAACAAGTATTAAATATAAGAAATAAAACATTTACTATTCTCACTATAAAAAAAACTTAATATTTATTTTAATTATCACCTTTGATATGATTAAAACACTATTATTATTATTATAAAGTTTATTGATTGATTTTAAAGAATAACTTTAAAAAGTCTCTATACAGATAATTTGTTTTTTTTTTATTTATTTTTCTTGATATTTAGTTAAAATATCTTTTAACGGAAAGACGCAGCCATTACACGATGAAAGCCGAAACGTAACAGTGGAAGTATACAGAAATAAAACTACATAGAGCTCCCTAAGAGCTCTGCCAGCTGAAATACATTAAATATGTTTTTTGTGCTGTTAGCAGGGCACACTCAAAAAGTTAGTGGCAGTTCGACTACAACAAGAGACGTATAAAACAAAAACAACAACAGTAATTTCGATTTTGTAAAAGTGGATGATGGTTGGTTGGGTTGTATCAGACGGTTTGTTTGGTTTCTGTTGCTTTTGGGATTTTTTTGTTTTTGTGTGTTTGTTGCGCTACACACCTATATAACATACAACACTGAATTTTACGTACAAATAAAGAAACTGAAAAAACAGTTCATATATTAACTTGTGATTTAGCTCTAAAGCTTTTAGATCTTTGCAGTTGTTGCTACTGTGCCGCTTGCTTTGCACGAAATGCATGTCAATACAAAATGCACTGGTTTGAACCAAACTTGAACTCGTAAGCATGAATAAATGCATAAGTTAACTATTTCACATTCATTCCTAATTAATCTCAAACTAGGAAATTACACTGGAACAATTTGCCTTTTCGTTGCAAAATGTTAAAATATCATATATACATTTTCTAGACATGCTACAAATACAAGCATGAATTCGGATAGTATTTTTTGGTAACTTTAAATGTTTCCATCTAAAATGATAATTTGGTTCATTCTAAGATATTTGGGGCAATAGGTTAAGAGGTTTTCCAATTTTACGCAAAGGAATAATACAAAATTCTGATACTGAATGAAATAAAATCATGTACATACCTATATGCAGATCGAATATTAAAGTGTTAAAGTGTATTATTATTAACATGAAATATTTGAGATGAAAATTCGTTTATCGATTAATAACTTTTCGTACCATTTGTTAATGTCTATTATTTGCCCTTAAAACATCTTAAATACCTACATACCTATATTCGTTAACCTTAAACTTTCTTATCGGAAGTATAATTAATTAATATTTTAAACGTTTCTTCAGTTTCTTATGCGTTTAGGATTATGAGTTGTCAGAAATCATATTACCAGATATTGGCCATAGTTGACCATAGCTACCACATAGGGTTTATTTCCAAAAGTACTTCAGATTACTATAGGGTATCGGTAAAGTCGAACTGAAATGACTTTGTTAATTGGCTAATTAAAATAAATAAATAAAACGATATTTTTTTTAAATCAAAACACTTTTTTACATTGAAATTTATAAAAGTTCAGGCTATTGGGTATAAACCAAAATCTTAAGAAGTCCAACAACAACTTTCTCTCTACTATACCTATGCGAAAGAAACTTTTCGTAAAGAACCTGCAACAACTGCTATAATTATATTAATTTATAATACAAAACATTTTTCATTAGCTAACAATAACAATTATTGAAATTAATTAAATATTTACACATTCTTGTTAAAAATTTATAGGTATTTATACTATATATTTTTCTTTACCACCTGAAAAATATGCAAGATATGGGAAAAATCAAAACACAACAAATATAAAGTATATCAGTTTAACAATTCACCACACCCCTACAACACAATCGTATCAACAAAAGAAAAATATACACACACAAACATCAAACGAAATTAACATCAAATTTTCAATTCATTCTTTTGCGAAAAATCCATAGTATTTTTGATAAACTTCAATTACTTACCACTTAGTAAAGTTAAAATAACAATTTTATATAAAAATTTGTATTTTTAAACCACTTTTTACTTAAAAAAATTAAATTTTTCAATAGACAAAAATGCAAAACACAACGAGTTGTTCGTTCGAACACAAACGAATGAAAATAAAATGGCTACTTTTCTACACAGAGTTGTTATCACTATGAGCTGCCAGATTTTGATTTGACGATATATCAACGATTATGTTATGACGATTTTTGGTTTCAAAAGTAGCAAAGTGACGTTTTAAATTTGACGATTTTTAGAAAGTTTATAGAGTTTTAATTACTTATAATGTTATATCTGTGCTTATAATAAATAATATGTACAGAGGAAAATTGTGTTAAGGCAAGGTTGGAAAACGTTTCTAGACGGTGAAAAGATGTATCGATATTAAAAATTATTTTGGAAACGGTGTTTAAGCGGTATTGGTATATTGGCTTATTTCGGTAACGGTATTGGTATTTTAATACCGCGAAATCGATGATATGCTAAAAACGTGTTTTAGTAATTTTTATTCTACCACTCTGTTGTTGTCCCAACAAATTTAATAACGGAAACTTTATTTAAGCGGTATCAGTATTATGGGTTATTTTGGTAACGGTATTTTAGCGTTATCCGTATTTTTTGAAAATTTTAAGAATAGAGTTTTAATTACTTATAATAAATAATATTTACAGTGGAAAATTGTGTTAATGCAAGGTTGGAAACCGTTTCGAGACGGTGAGAAGATAGCGGTATCGGTATATTGGCTTATTTCGGTAACGGTAATGGTATTTTAGCATTACAATTTTTTGCTTATTTAGATATCGGTTTTTAAGCGAAATCGGTGGCACAGATATAACTTTGTGATCGGTGGTATACAACAGAAATTACAGAATAATTTTCCTCTTTATTTATTCTATACCACTGCGTTGTTGTCATAACAAATGTAATAATGGAGACGTTATTTAAGCGGTATCAGTATTGTGGCTTATTTTGGTAACGGTATCTTAGCGTTATTCGTATTTTGTATTATTTCGGTATCGGTATTTTAGCAATAACGCTATTAAAAGAAAATATTACATATGAAAGGCCTTTAAAATGCAAACATTTATGTGCGATTACAAATGTATTAAAAAATTTTGAATTTTTCGAAAAAAATTTGTTTTTGAAATTTTTACAGATTGCAAAAAATTTGAATTGCTACATATTACATAACATAAATTACATATCATACAATTTCCCCGACATGGTTTTTTTAAAAGTAATTTAATTAAATTTTAATCCAGATTAAATTTTCACATTATATCAAAAATGCTTATTATTCCTTTGCGTCAAACATGAAAAAAAACATGGAAAAAAGGGCATATTTTATCCTTTGACCCAGCTCACAAAATATTAAACGAAGGTATCTTAACATGAATCAAGCTTTCATTTTCAGTTGGAACAACAGTACCTTATTTTTTCCCATACAAATGGCGCCACATTAATTTACATATGTAAATATAAACTAATTTGGCCGGTCGAAATACAGTTTTTAAATTTTAAATTTAAGCATTTTTTAATGATATTTACATCTGTGCGATTTGATATTTATTATTTTAAATACAATTAAGACCTCAACTAAAGTACTGAATTTCGAATACTAAAAGTTATAATGGCTGAATATTCAATTAATATAGGATTAAATAACATCGATAATAAATAGAATAATATATTGAATGTCCATCACAAAAAAATGGCAAAACTTTGTGTTAAATATTTCAAAAATTTGTGTTTTCTCCAACTTAATCAATAACATTTTCATCTTGTGAAGTTCGATTACAATTTCTGGGTGATGTTGCCGTCTGCGTAGTGAAATTTCGATCATTCCTTTGCATTACATTTCTTAAATTTGTGCGTTGAGTTTCTGTGCTTCCATACATGTCATAGACCTGTGAAACTCCTAAATATGTTGTAATACCAACAAGAGCAAAAAATATTAAGACTATTCCCACAGCTCCTAACAGGCCCAGCATTATCATGGTTAAGATGGTTAAAAGAGTTCCTAGAAGGGAAAACACATTAGAATATTACGATTTTCTGATATTTTGATTATTAATAATAGCAAACTCACCTTCTAATACTAAAAATCCCGTAAAGGTCATAACAATTGTTGATAAGGCAAATGCCATAAACAGTAAAACTGGCAATGAAGCCACCAAGCCAGCCGCTACTAAACAAATTGCCAGATGAGGATGCTGTACACACCATTGTGCAAAACGATCAAATATTTGATAACCTCCCAAATCGACCATGATTAAGTGGAACAACCATTTTATTTGGTAGCCTGTACATTATTATTGACATTTATAAATAGCCAAAAAAAATTTGGAAGGATAACTTACATAGTTTTTGAGAGACATCCATTAACATTTTCAATAAAATCTCCTGACAATCTTCTGGTTTTGGGTTAGGGTCCGTATTTGACTTTGTACGATTTTGCCTTTGCGCATCATCTTTGTTGGATTTTATATGTTGTTTGCTGTTCTCTTCGGTTACATTTATATCTCCTCCCTCGTCATCTGATGAACTGGCTGAGTTGACCTCATCGTTTAATATGATCTTTGGATTATTCCAATATTATAATGATTTAAGGCAAAACATAAAATTGATAATTTACCATTTTATCCGTTTATTTATGTTTTTAATAAGACGAAAATCACGAAAAAAAAAATATTTACAAATTCATATCAATTTATTATTGTTATACTTTGTTTCAATGCGTTGTTGTTTTTATTGTAGCAAGGCGAATTTATACAAAATAAAGGCGTTTAACAGCTGATAGTTTTCAGTTTATGCTTTTATATGCCAAAACTGTCAAACTTTATATTGAAAAAATGTTTCTAAAACTAATGCTGTCAAAATACATACATAAAAAGTGCAATGTATTTGTCACTACTGTCATCTTATTAACGTCTTCTTGGCAAAGCATCTTCTCCGTAGAGTAGCCAGACTTCTTACATAAGCAAATGAAAGCTTGTACAAACATAATTACCGTTATTCATTAACAAAATACATAAAGATGTTTCATATTCAAAATCAACAAATTCGATTGATAAAAAACGGAGATATGAGCAAAATTCAGAAGCAACTCATGAAAATATTAAGCTATATATTGATTTTGGGATAAAATTATACTTGAATATATTTTCTATATATACAAATTCTGCGAAATATTTTTCGGAACGGCCCATAATTGTTTATAGCTTCCATATAAAGTCCACGTAGTAAAATTACTTAATCGTAAATAACTCATGAATTGGTATTAATATTGGGATTAAATTCTACACCAATATGTTTTGTATATATTTTTCCAGATCGGTCCATAATTTGTATCAAAATTTATAAAATGTAAATTTCTACAAATAATCGTCGTGTTATAAAAAATTAGCATATAAGTGAAGGGTATTTAAGATTCAGCATAGCCGAATATAGCACTCTATCTTATGTATATTGGAAATATGATAAAATAAACTATCTCGCTGAATTAGCATTACTAGTTATAAGACAATTGAATCAGGTGGTATCATTCATTTATTTTAGAAAAGCCTACTGTCAATCCTACTTGTGTTTGTTGTACACCAATAACAAAACTAATAGGAGAATTTGACAGATCTAAGCTCTTTTACAAAAACAAAATGACTGTATTTTCCTTTCCCTGGCAAACTAGTACCATCTTGTTTAAGGAATATTTTCCAATTAGTAAAATAAAACAACCGGCTAATTTTCACACAGTTATTAACTATTCAACTGGTAAGAGCAAAAAGCGGAAAATACTTCTCGTATTTACATAATAATCTAAAATTCCACCCTCCCTCCTTACAATCATTATTAAATTTGTGTGTAAGTGGAAAACTTTAAAGGAGAGGGAGTGGCTTTAGCAAGTGGCGTGACCCCTAAAGAACATTGTATATGTACATTAATGCATATTTTCTTGTGTGTACACGACTTCTTAATAATTAAACTTTATCCAAAAATTGATTTTATTATAAATTGAAGAATAATATATATTTTTATTTCATTTACAGATTTAATACGCACAAAGTTAGTTAGATTTTTGTACTATAACCATGGCCACTCAAGAGGTAAATAAAATACAGTGTACCTAATTTGTTTAGATTATAAATAAATTTATGTTTAATTCTTATCATATTGTACTTTGTACTATTTAAGTTAAATTTTCTTTAAAATTACACGTGTTAAGTTTTTATCTTTGGGTAATCTTATAATCTTTATTTTACTTTTATTCCCATAGGAATTCAACAAAGCCGCTGAAGATGTAAAAAATTTGAACTCTACACCCGCCGATAATGATTTATTAGAATTATACAGTTTGTATAAGCAAGCTACCGTAGGCGATTGTAATACTGGTATGTACATATCCAAGTTTTGTTTAAGTATCTAGATAGATTTGTATAAATGTAGCTGGTAGATTTTAAATGCGTTACGAATGATAGGACATTCTCCCAGTATTCTTAAATATGTCCATTAATAATGGAGATATGACCAAAATTCCGAAACAATCCATGAAAATATTACGCATTTTTCTCATTCTTGATTAGTTTTTTTAGAAACTATAGCTCCTAGTTCAAAAACAATCCTTAGATTATATACTAGACTATAGAGACTAGAGTATATGGACTAGACTATAGTCTAGATCATGATACACCCATATTATTGTTTTATGGTCTAGACTCTAGACTATAGATTATACTATAGACTAGATTACTGCATTATAGAGTAGACTATTGACTAGACTATAGACTAGTCTATAAACCATTGCTTAGCATGTGGACCATTTACAAAAAAAAACTGAAAATCTTATAAAGGACCTTTTTATCATTTGGTTCAGTTCAGTAAACATTTTTGTAGGGATCCTACGATCGCTACAAACTAAAATTTTCCCTCTATATGGAACTTATAAGAGATTATCAATTAAAATTATGTATTTTTATTAAGCGAGATTATCATGTCATTAACATCTACGAGAAACAACATTGTTACATGTATTATTATTGCCCGCTATCAATAAATTGATAACGAACAAAATTTAATATATACTTAATTGATTGCGTTAAATGTATGTACAGGGTGGTTGTATAAAAACTGTTATTTTAAAAGCAAAATTTAAATTAATATTGTTATTATGTGTGTGAAGTAATTTTTATTAAACAAAATTATTATTCATTAACTTTTTAGATAAACCTGGATTTTTGGACTTCAAAGGAAAGGCCAAATGGGAAGCATGGAATAATCGTAAGGGTATGTCAACTGCCGATGCTACTAACGCTTACGTAGAAAAAGTTAAAGCTTTAGTCGCCTCCGTTGGTCTTAAGGCCTAAAAAGCTGATAAATTATTGTTTACAACGAATATTTTGCAACAAGAGTCCAGTTTTATTTTTTATTAAATTATATTAATTTTAGCATTTATTACAAAAAAAAAAAAAAAAAAGAAATAAATGATCAAATAAATACACATTAGAGTAAATTTATAAACATGCAATAAAAATTGCACATTTTCATTAAGGTATAAAATAAAGTAAATACCTTTTTTTAATGTTTTGAAAAAATAAAGAAATGTGAAATATTAATGTTTTTTTTAAATTTTCGCAAGTATTTTTGTAGGTGTGATTATTTGGTATACAAATTGTTGTATACACACAGTTTTTGTGACTTGTGAGTGTTAAATGGGGGAATGTGTGTGGCAAAAGAGAAATTCAAATATAATTTATTTAGTATCTAGGTTCGCTGTTTGTTCATTATTTTGCGTTGTAGCAGTATTATTATGCTTAACACTTAAAGCTCTTTGGCGTTGGTAAAATTCTTTTTGCAATTCTCTTAAATTAATTTCTAATGTCTCGACAACATCAAAGTTCATATCCTGTCTGGCTTGCTTTATATAACCTTTGATTATATTTATTTGCTCCACTAAAGGATCATCACTTTGCACTAGGCCAGCTGTACTGATTTGATGAGCAGTCCAGTTATCCAAAGAACGTAAATCGGACTAAAATTAAATAAAGAAAAAAATAAATTAATTAAAAGATATACATACATACACATGTTTAAAAATGTAGTTAAAACTTGCCCCTTGCGCATAATCGCCACTTTTTAAACTTGTACTTTCTGAACTGGAGGCAGCTGCCAAACCATATCTTTCATATGCCTCCATAGCTTGTCTGCGTTCTGTGGCTATACGTAATTCTGCTTCCATACGCTTACGTTCTTGTATCTTACGTATTTCCTCCTCCTTTGGCAGAGGTGGCAGTGAAAGCATTTTTTCTTTTATCAATTGTATACAAGATAAACGTATGGCCTTCTTTAGACTCTCCTCTCGAGTGCCCGGTTCACAAGATATGGCCAAAATACGCTTACTAAGTACATCTATCGCTTCGGCAACTTGTCCAATTTTACCACGCAGCGCACTGGCATCGTTTAAAGTAAATATGGACTCTCCCTCATAGAGACTGGCTATGATTTTCAAATACATTTCTATGTCGGGCATAACATTTTTACGCAATTTCTGTATATCTGCATAAATGTGTGTTATGGGTGGACGACATGTACGACTTTCGTGCATTTCCTGTCGTGTTTCTAAAAGCCATAGACAGTGATCACAGGAACGTATACCACTTTGTTGGGGATTAGAGGAACTGGTGGCATTCTTTTCATCTGCGGTTTGTTTAAGAGGTTCACTGTGTGTCATTGTAAGACTGGCTAATTCCACTAAAAAACATTCAAAGGATATTTTAATTTAAAAAAAAAAAAAAAAAAAATTTTATATAAACATTTGTTTAATAAAGAGGTTTTCATGGTTTAAATTATTTATCGTTTTAAATTTCTTACGATTTGTTTCACCAAAAACTCCATTTTTTTAAATTTTTCCTCACAAATAAAATTTTTATTTAACGTTCTATAAATTAAGCGCTTTTTTATACATTAAATGTAAAACTTTTATTTTGATCATGATTTCGTATGTCATAGCATCATATATTTATGTTTCTTTATAAATCTTAATATATGTATATTAGGGTGATCCCAAAATGGAAGTTGCTGATATTCTTGCCGAGAACAAAATTTAGTTCATTCTAAAATGCAATATCATTTTTTTGTCTTGACGTCAATATAAGGTTTTTATGATTCTTTCTGTATTTCTATATATCTTTATACACGTAATTTCTTAAGCTTTTCATTGATATATAACACTTTATGATTACATTGGATTATCGAAAAAAGGACCCTTTAATCCTAGAGAAATTTTAACTTTGAAACCCAGACCCATTGTCTGCGTATAAGCTCATTCATAAAGCTCACCCAAACACAACAGTTTGAGTTATTTAAACGTTCAATTCTATTTTGGGAACACCCTGCTTTGTATATAGTGTATATATTTACAAATAATTTATTATACTAGATTTTTTTATTAATGATGATGGCCAAATGTTATCACTAATGGTAATAATGCGCCAAATATCATTATAATAAGTTCACTGCAGCTCAAACCGTTTGATGGGACGATTTGTGTTGGCAGGTCGGCATTCTCTTCAAGCAGACGATATTGGGAAGAATGCGATGAGGCATGAGAATGTCCACCTTGTGTTAATTCGGGTAAAACATGAACTGTTGCTACATATAAAAAGGTGCCCGCCGAAAAGAGCATAGCTATGCCAGTGGCATTGACAGAATTTAAGGTTTCCTTTTGTTCTTGTCCAATGCCAAAGTAGGTGAGTAGCGTTAAGAGAGGGGCCGATAAAGAGAATATTGCTAAATGTTTGCGTATCTGTTGTCGTTCGATTTTTTCATGCAGCAAAAAACTGACTAGTCCAAAAGCGGCTGGTGCTTTATGCAGCATAATTGCTAGGAACACTATCATTTCGACGTCTTTGTGACTGGTAGTGGCAGCTGCCCCCAAAGCCACACCATCAGCAGCAGCATGTACCACCAAACCCAAGGTCGCTGTTATGTTTTTATCGCTGGGAGATGATTCTTTTTGTCGTTTTTGTGATATTTGATCCACCAGCATCATAAAGACAAAACCCAATACTAACGACAAACCAATAGTGCGAGAATGATCCTTTTCCTCGTCGTGCGAATGTAAAGTAGGTGCTTCTGCTGTATTGGCGGTAGTTTTAGTTAACATTGGTGTTTCCACTTCTGTGTATAGAGATCTTATGCCTTCAGGTATAATAACAGTTAAGGCTGTGCCTACTAATAGGCCCGCTCCCAGGACAGTAACTAGTTTGAGCTTTTTCTCACTTAACTTCATTACTAGTGGTATACTGCCTGCCATATATGAACCCACTAACATCACTATTACTAGCATAACTAACATAAATGTTTCCTCTGTCATTTTGGCTTTTTTAGATGTTTCTGTTCTGTGGGGTTGTATTATTAACTCCAGCTGAAGATTTATTATATTTTTAGTAGATATTTACATCCGTTAGTTAGTTTTTCTCATTTGGGAGATTCTTGTTATACTTTCTTTTGGCTAACTGGTATATTTTATCAATTTTGTTGTTGTTTTTTTGCCACGTTATCTTTTGTTTTCTCGTCAGATTTTTATTGTACAAATTATTTTGTATACATAGTTATTTCTGTAGCTATATGATTACAGAATTTATTTCAACTATTTACTAATGGATAGTCGGCGTTTAATATTTTATAAAAACTTAACAAATTAAAACATTTTTCTTTTCATTTTTGTTATTTTAAACAAATTGTGTGTAGTTTTTTCTTTTCTTTTACTATTTTCTTTTTTTTTTTTTTGTTGTTTTGGTTACTCCTATTTTATTTCTGAACGGTTGATTATTTTTGTAGTAGATAAAAAAAGTACTTTAATAACAAACTGAAATGCAACTGAATCTTTTGGAATAACGGTAAAAGAAAAAAATTGTTTTTAAAAACAGTAAATAACAAGTCAGACTTCAATATTCGTCTATGTCGAATCTTAAATACCCTTTGCATAGTTTTTTATTAACATGTCGAATATTTACATAGAAATTAACATTTTATAAATTTTGATAGCTTAAATAATTAACAATATTATTATGGAAACTATGACCAATTATTTATTTATTCATTACTGTAATATAAAAGCCTCATTAGGCCAATTAAACTATATTACAAAGATAGAAAATGCCTAAATATCAATTAAACAAAATTGCTTATACCTAAAAAAAAAATCTCAAATAATTACAAGCCCTGGATCCCAAGCGAAAAAGGTAGGTGATAAATCAAAAGTTAAAGAACTCGATCCCAATGAATTACATAATAGAACTTATCACAATGAAAGGAAAGTGTAGATATACAAACTGTCCACACTAATGGTAAGAAGAATTGGTAAGAATTGATAACAGTTTCGGAAGGCAAAATTGGAATGGGAAAACAGGAGCAGTTCAAGTTGCAAATAGTTCCAACACCGGACAATTCTCACTAAAAACTACTTTTCAAAGAAAGAATTATTAATTATGGGTCGGTCCGGTAAAAATTTCGCTGAATAATTTTTGTATGTACACAACATATTCGTGATTAATTTTGGCCCGATATGTTTGTTAATAAATCATGATCGTTGAATTCATTTTTGTAAGTGGACCTTATTACGATTTCTATTACCATTCGATATATGTATGTATGTGCAAAATTTTGTGGTGATACCGATATTTTAGAGGGATTTATAAACAATAAATCCTCTTTACGAGAATATACAAAATTAGATGTGAGCTATATGAAATTTTGAATCGATTTGAATAATTTTTTGCCATTTTAATCGTACAACGAAAGAAAAAACTTATGATAAAGTTTAATACATATATATGTTCATGGGTTGTTTCGGAATTTTGCTCATATCACGGATTTTAAATAGCTAACTTCTCGAATGAATTGTTGAAGAACAATATATTATGGCTAAATATAGTTTAGAAATAGACTACTGATATTTGAATACTCCCTCCTATACAAATATAAAATATTTCCGTTTAAAACAATTTTCACTGAGTTAACAATTATCTTTGGTCGAATAGGTATGAGTCATATTGTATGACACTGTTCGTTCGAAAAAATTATTTTTTTTTAGTTCTGATCATTATGTCTTCCATGTTAATAATATTTAGGAAATAATAATTTAATATATATATTTTCTATACTTACATGCCGTATCAAGAGGTAAAAATTTAGAACAATCATGGCACATTATACTGCCACACAAACGACAATGATGTTGGCGTCTGGCAATGTGAAAACTTTTGGCACAATTTGGACACAATTTAACAGAGCTGCCATCCAGCCAAGGAACAATCTAAATTAAGGTTTAATATATTTCAATAAGTTTTTAAATTTATATGTAGGTTTTTAGTTTACATATGCCCTAAAATAATAGGAAAATCAAAAATTGGAATAAAAATAATGATTTAACGATATATGTTCATTAGGGGAGCCTAATTTTAATTTAAGTTTTCTAAATTAAAACGGGGCTGTCCTAATGTAAAAACATACGTGTAAATACTCTCAGAAATATATTCATATTTGCTGAATATACAACTTTATGAGGTTGTTCAGATATGTAAATTGTAAAAGTTACAATGGAATGACAAACTTTTTAAATATTTTATCTTAAAATTTGACTAATCGAAAAAGCTTACATTTTGTTCATGTTGTTTTCGCAATACTGCATCCGAAGGCATATCCTTTAAGAGTTTGTGTAGTCTTATAATCAATTTATTTGTTTCACTCGCATAACGTTCCAAGCGAGGATTTCTTATAGATTGAAAATACTCTGTGAGCGACTGTTCCACACCGACCTCCTGATGATCCATGAAATTGAAAACATTCATGCGCGAACGAGCATTGCTGGTTTCACGTATGTTAGGCTCACCTCCACTGCGGGAATTGGATATGGTGGCATTTTTCTCTAAGTTACGTGACAAGTCAAAATTGATTTTCTTCTTAGCTTTGCTAAAAATGTCCTTAAACAATGTCCGAAGATCGTCATCTTCAGCATGAGCTTTGTCGAAATGGTCGGTAAGAAATTCGAGGGATTTTAAATCCTCACGACAGATGGGACAAATAAAACCTTCAAGTATAGCACCATCGATATCGCTTTCATCAGGTTCACCAAATGGATTTGACATAATTGTTAGATTTTATAAGAAATTAAATACTTAAACAATAAATCCACCTCCTTTTAACTACTGCAACTACTTTTATTCCACTTTGCTTTGTATTATTTTTTCATATACAGCTGATTTTGGCATATTCTTTTGTGGTGTATTATTTGCTGTTAACTGCCTCTAGATGGCGCTTCGAAACAAGCAAAACAAAATAAAAAACACTTGTTTGTTATAACATATCTGTTTTTGTTTTTAGTTGGAAATGTCAAATTACCTGTCAATCTTGTTATTGTGAATTTATTTATTTTATATCGTCATTACTTTCTTTTCTGTGTGTTATTCTCTGTTAAAATTTTTTGCAATGCAAATTTTATTAAAATAAATCATTTATAAAATGTGAAATTATTAAAAACGTATAAATTAGTTGACATACTACAAGTGCATTATAAAAATTTTCAATTATTTATTAACTAAAAGTGAAAAAATCAATGTTTATATTGTAATTTGTGGGCTGCGGAAGTACAACTACTACAACAACGTAATACATATTTTTTAACTACATAAAGACGTTGTGTGTGTGTGTGTTTTATTTAATAAACTGTATTTAAGAAACAACTTTATAAATTGAAATAATAGTAAAAGGTAAGAGGGGTAGAGTGGCTACAAACAAATAATTAATTTTTAGAATCAATTTCTTTTCAAATTGTATTATTCAACTTATTTATATTTATCGAATTTGTCGATTAATTCGAAGGAGTGTGTTGTAATATACAAGCTTTTTTAACAAAATTGGTGACAAATATTTTGCGTTTTTTTGTTGTATTTTTTGTATTAATACAAAATTAATTTGTCACAAGGCCAAAGGTGTTGAATTTTGTTGGTATAGTTTTTTATTTATAGTTTTAAATTATTGTACATTGCAAGTGCTTCTACAAAGAGTGTTGTTTAATAGTTTCGTTCGTTTTTTTGTTGTTTTTTTTGCCAGCCTACCTGGCCGCCAGCTGAGTTGAGAAGTAGTAAGTACTTCTGTGCAAAGGTAACACCAATTGCTAGATAGATAAACATACAGGTGCTTTGTGTTTTTGTTTATTAGAAACATTAAGAAGTCTATATCCAACAGCATCTGTTTTTTATCTGTTTGGTGGTTTTATTTGTTTTCTGTGAGGTTGTGAAGCATCGAAGCATTGAAGTCAAACTCATAAACAATTCAACCGCTAACTCTAGCCAGGCAGCCAGCCAACTAGTCTGACTATTTCTCTCTTATTAACACTAAAATGTTTCAACATCGCACAGAGTTTCTTAAACTTCTCAAATTTGAGGATATTCGCAAACAATTAGTTATAATTAACATTTCAATAAAACAACGAATACCAAAAATTTATCTGCCAACTGTTAACTGACCATTAAGCTTAAAAATATTCATACCTATTAAATATTTTATTATTACAGAACGAACATTTTTTGAAAAGGTTATTTTTGTTTCATACTTTTTCAAGATAAGATGTTCACTGAACTTTATATTTTTGCTTCACCAGTTGTTTGACATTTCATTTATAAATTTACATATTTAAGTAATATTAAGCGCAACGAATCTTAAATTATATTAAAAAATAATTAATTTAGTATAAACAATTTTTATCTTTTTGTATTCTTAAAAATTTGCCATTTAAATTTTACGTTTGTGAATATCTGCAATATTTATATCAAATCAGGTAGTACCTATATTAAAACATACATTCAAAAATTTTGTGGGATTTTCCATTTGCTTTTACTGTGCAGTTATTTACTATGTAGTAGTTGTTAATTATTTTGATTTGATTTTATTTTTATTCCAACATTTTGCTTTATTTATAAACTTTTATATTTGTATAGCTGTGTTAGTATCTCTAGCATTTTATACGTTTGTTTGTTAGTTTTTTGTTTGATGCGAGAAATAAGACAAATATTGCAACATCCAGCACACACAATAAATTATAACCGTAGCAGTTGCACACGTTGGAACTTAACACTAAAGTTTTGTAAACAGAATACATACATTGTGGTATTGGCAAAACAATGGAATTGTTAAAGAATATAAAAAACTCTTTCCTAGGTGCATTAAAATTTCAAATATTAATCGTCAACTTTAATAATTATTTAACAAGCTTTATAAACATAACAAATTTTCTTATCATTTTTTAGAAACGCTTAAAATTTGCATCACGTCATCATTATCATCGCACACTACAAATAAAATAATTAAAATAAAAGTACGTATATTTATATAAAAAAAAGCGAAACAAAAACATCGAACAAAATAAATAAAATAAAAATAAAAATAAAAAATTATAAGGCAAACAAACACCACAGTCAATTATAAATATTACGTCCCCCCATTTTACAATGAAACGTCGCCTAAAACTTGTGATGATGATAAACTAAAATAAGCAGCACAATATACATAAATGTACATTTAGTTAACACACATACGAATACGTTACGGTACGAGTCCGAGTCCAAATACGATTATGCAGTACATATAAAGACCATAGAGAAGAGAATCAAAATATACAATAATAATTCTATCTAGATACAAACATACATATAAATAATATACTTTATACATTTACATTTTGTATGTTATATGTTAATATCCAACCATTTGTGAATATAACATAGTTTTCATTGTTATTGTTAGCGTTAAACAAATAGTGGACGATAGCAAAAAAAAGAAAGAGAAGATATTTGCCAAGCAAATCAAAACATAAAAACACAAACAAAAATTAAACTCAACAACATTTTGTAAAATATGAGTTGGTTACGTTCAAGTCCTTTAAGGCAAAGTCTAACACGTACTCACAGTAATGGCTCCGCTGCAGGAAGTTCATTTTTCACCACATCCAGCAGTTCCGGTTCAACACAACATCCTGTTTTAAGACAACGTCCCATAGATACTGCAACTGATTGTGATCCGCGTGCCTGTTATGATAGTTTTTGTAAACACTGGCAGCAAGCCTACGAAATTATCCAAAGAGCCGATGGTCCAAATCGTACCCCATCACATGATGATGTTTTGGCGGTTGTGTCACATTTGGATTTTATGGTTACTCTTTTATTGGTGGAATTACATCACTGTAATAAAGTTGCCTTACCCGACTCATCAAATGCACCACCAGCACCTTGTTTGGAATATATGTTAAGTGAAAATCTATTAGATAAATTATATGAATGGGGCTGTATGACGGGACGTTATGCTAATGCGGTGCGTTTGGAGCAGCTGAAACTGTATGAACTATTGGTTAGTCATTCCAGGCATCAGCTGTTGTGTCACGAACCATTTTTGAGGCCTTTATTGAAAATATTGGCTTCAAGTCAAGGTGAAATATTTCCGCCAGATCTCGAAAAACGTTTGGTCATACTATTGAATCAACTTTGTGTAGTTCTAATGCAAAATGTTCATCTTTTGGATTTGTTTTTCTTTACGTCGGCTCAAGAAACACAAAGTCCCAGCAAGTGAGTAGAAAATTTTACTTTTAAAAATGGAATAAATACTAATATATAATTTTTTCCAATTACAGCTTTATAATATTTTCTCTACTCATACCGTATGTTCACCGTGAAGGCAGTTTGGGTCATCAGGCCAGAGATGCTCTCTTACTTTGTATGGCTTTATCACAAAAAAACTCCAATATCGGTACTTATATAGCACAATATTCGTCCATGTGTCCGTTATTGGTTACTGGCCTCGGTGGCCTCTATTCACGTCTACCCAATTCCATTGAAATCAATTCAATTGATTGGCATCGTATAACGCCCGATGATGTTACCGAAATACCCGAATTAACATTATTTATGAATGCTTTGGAATTTTGTAATGCCGTAGTACAGGTGGCTCATGAAATGATTAAAAATCAATTGCTTGATTTTATGTATCAGGGATTTATTGTACCCGTTTTGGGTCCGGCATTATTACAGGTATGTTAATGAGGGGGCACAAGACAAAAAAAAAAAAATGGCACATGTACTCTTAAGGAACACACTAAGTAAAAGTTTCTTATTTGCTTTGTACGTTTGTGTCCCTTTATACGTCTATTTGTATGTATGTTTAAAAAAAATTGTCTTCGATTTTTATGTGGTGTTGGTTTTTTGAAAGATTTTTTGCTTTCTATGTAATTATTATATGATAATTTATTAAAAATGAAAAAAATTATAAATGTTGTTTTGTCAAAGCATTATTAATATACAAAATGAGTAGAATAAAGTGTTTAATATGTGGTAGAAACTTCTATTTAAAATCACTAGTAAATTGTTATTAAAATTAAAACTTTATGAAATGACCATTTAATAATATATGCATAAAGTAGGTGTCTTTCTAAGACGACCCTGCTTTGTTCGTCCCTCTGACTTTTAGTTAATCTATCAGTTCTTTTTTCCCTAAACATTCATTGTCGTATAGTAAAAATGTTCTAGATCAAAAGTTCGTTTGAAAAGTTTTGAACAGAAATCGGTACTCCGATTTACCACTTTTTCGCTAAAACAGAAAATATTTAAAAGTTTAAGTTTATTATATTTATTGTTATGATTTAGAGATTGTTTTAACAGCTTTAAAGCTTTTTCTAACAAAACTTCGAATTTCCAAAAAAAAAAAACTTAAGAAATCTCATAATCGAAACAAAAAATTCTAGACAATATTTGTTTTCCTGTTAAAAAGAAACTAATTAATGATAATAAGTGTTTTATATGTTTATTGACTGACAACACATAGTATGTACTTTTTTTTATACACTGTCCTTTAACCGCCTGGTATTTGTGTTAAATCTCTCTCTAATATGCTGTTTAACAAATCTATCTATTCGTATAACTTTCCGTCTACTATTCGTAAGTTCAGTTGTAAAACCACACCAATTGTTAAGTAAAAAAAATCGAAACAATTTTTTTCTGGAAATATTCACAGACATTGAAAGGCAAACATTTCCAGACAAATGTGGATTCTCAAATTTCGGCCATGTCCTACTTGGATTTAATATTGCGCTCAGTGACCGAACCAGAACTAATGAAATTATTTGTGAAATTTCTCTTGGATGTGGAAAAGTTTGATGGTGAACGTATATTGGACACATTGGTGGAACGTTTAAGTTCACAAGATCCCAATTTATGTATGGTTACAATGGCGTTATTCGATACCCTATTGGGTTTACATTGTGAAGATTTAATGTTGGAACTATTATTGAAATATCTACTGCCGGGTAAACATGTACCCATATCTTATCGTCACAAAATCAACAAAATTGATCCTTATACAAACGCCGCCGAATTCTTTTTGGATCTAACGCCCGAAGTAATGAAAAGAGCTAGAGAGTTGACAAAACATAAACATGTAGGCGATACAGCACATCACACACACCCTACCATGCCGTCGCCCACATCAACATTGAGTAAAACTATTGGAGCCAATTGGAATTACTATGGTTTGCATACCGGTGATAGTTTATATGCCAATTATCATGCATATCTATTCGAAGCTCATTTTCGTATAGTGCAATGTTTGACGGCTTGTTCAACTTGGTCCCACGATTATAAATATCAAAAATGGCCTCGTAAATCGGGCAAAGGAAATAATCAAACTTTGGAAATGGTTAAACAGTTTTTCAATGAATTCAATAGCAGTCCTTTGTTGGAGCAATCAAATCTAATTTCCTCAAGCACAACATTCTATGATGATAAAAAACAATTCGATAGTTTGCAATCTATAGGGGAATCCAGTGGCTATGAGTCATTTAAATGGAGACCGGCAGATGAGGAAACAGCTGCAGATGAGCTACCACACTCGACCAATGTATCCGTCAGTATGGGTGATATTGATTTAGATTCCAGCAGTAGCAGCCACAAACAAAACACCATGTTATCGAAGAAAGAGTCCTGGAGAATGTCAAAGAATCGCCATGAATTACATTTAACAGATTTGGACTTTTCTGAAGATCTATTTGCCCAGGGGACCGTATCATTGGGTAAGTGTAATAAAATTAAAAAGTGATAATAAAATAATTTGTATTAATTTTTTCTGTTTAAGGTCCCTTTTTAAATGCGGTTTGTAGCAAATTACAAACATTTACCAGTAATACTCTTTATGTGAATCTACATCTTACGGGGCTTATAACACGTTTGGCCTGGTACCCCTTACCTTTGATACACTCTATACTCTTGCGTCCCGATATTGTTGTCACCTCAGACACTCCCTCATTTCATCAGGTATTACGTATTCTCAAACAACAGATTGATGCTGAACTACCAGTGGTTGAAGATTCTCTAGAAATAATCGATGTGGCCCGTTCATATCTTATAGATCGTGAATTTCGTTTGATTAATGCCCGCAAAGCATCGGAAAATTCTCCCTTACATGTAGCCAAAGTTATGACAACGCAACATTCTACATATGCCGCCATATCGGCCTCATCGCCGGTACAGGTGACACCTTCGTCGTCGTATGATCCCTTCAAACGTAACGACACGAAAAGAATGAGTATTAGCAAATCCATAACTAGTATGTTTAGCCGCAAGTCAAATGGTAAGTTAAATATTTTCTTTTTTATTGTTTTTATTATGTTTTTAATTTTTATGATTACATTTAATACATTAACTTGATTTTAAACCACTATTCATTTTGTTTAATATTGTTTGGGAATTACTTAAGGTGATATTATTTTAAATTATTAAATTTGGGTTTAAATGGGGGCTTTATTTATGTATGTTTTTCTATATTTCCATTACAACATTAAATCACACATACACATTCAAACAATTTATTAGCCATTACAGAAAACCTAATAAAAAACAAAATTTCTTGAACAGAAAAATTACCATATTTATCATGTTTTAATATATTTTGATTTTTGTTTTTATTTTTTATTTTTTTCTTACGATATTTCCTTAGCTACATCTGGCTTATCACAAATTTATGCATTCTTCACCGGTAAATATTTCACTTTACTTGGTATCATTTGTTTTGTTAGTTTGTTTTGATCAAAATTCGTAGTTATTAGTAGAATAAATTTATATACATATTTCATAATTATTATCTATAGTTAATTGTAGTTGTAGTTTATTATTACAATTTGGAAATTTATTCATTTGATTTTGCTGCTTACTTTTATTTGTATATGTATATATTTATGTAATTTTGAGTAGATTAGAGATAATTGCTTTAAGATATTAGTTTGCTTTTTTGTGTAAATATGTAGTTATCTCAGTCTTATTTGAAAATAGATTTGACAAAAGATCTATTTGCAAATAATTTATTCATTCTGTCTTCAAATTTTTATACCCTATACGACTATAGTGGGGAGGGTATTATTCGTTTCTACCTGATGTTTGTAACACATAAAAATATTTGTCCTGCAACGACCTTAAAGTATACCAATCGGCTCAGAATCACTTTCTGAGTCGATTTAGTCCGTCTGTGTAAACCATGTGCGTACGCTACAGATCGCAATTTTCAAGATAATTTGAAGAAATTTGGCACATTGCTCTTCTTTTGACCCAAGGACGAACTCTTTTGTAAAAATTACACAGCCCAACTAAATTTGTAAAAAAGTCGAAACGCAGAGAGTTAACGGATTTAGCAGCGTTAAATCCGAACCTGATTTCCTCCATCACATCAGGTTTTTTAAATATAGTGTTCTGAAATCTTAAAAAAAACATTTTTTAACATATTTGACTACTTATCCGTATTAATATTATGTGAAGATTCAGTCAAAAATCAATTACTGGACCCATTGTGTATATTATTATTACTAGATTGTCTTAAATAAACCATCACCATTCAAAGCTGTTTAATCAATTAATCAAGACAGGACGACAAAAATTGAAAAAAAAGTCAAAACCCTGAGATCAAGGATTAAGCTGCGCTGAATACGAATCTAATCTTAGAATTTCTCGACCACAGCTGGAATTCGAGATATGTATCGTGTCCTGAAGTTTGAAAAAAGCAACTTTTGGCCCTTTTTGAGACTTAAATTAATAAAATGTTGTATGCCACCTGAAAATTCAAACAGCTGACATATCTTCTTTTATCTTCAAGATTTCATCACCTAAAGCTTAAAAACTCATGGTTATCGTTATATTCATGGTATTTATACCATACACTACAACGTTTTTAAAACTTCAGGTCACTGTAATTCCAGATCTGATGAAGAAATTCTTTCCTTTAGATTAATATTATTTGGTCTCTGGGTTAAAAAATTGTCGGCCTGTGTTAGTTAACTATTTCTGTAAAACTTTTGTCGTAAAAAATACTAAAATACTGTAGTCTTACAAACATACCTACTTTTATTATTAATAACTTTTAATATAATTAAACATATTTTTAGAAAATAATAGCATGTCAAGATTAATTAATTAATTAATTTAATTGTTTAACAGCTTCCTTTATTTATCTTAAAATGTTTTACTGTCTATAAGAAACATGTGAAAAATTCTTTTGAAATCAAATAATATTAAATTATGCTATTCCATATTATAGGAGGGTCGTCTACATCACCATTTGCGGTTGGATCAAATGCTGCGGCTGGCACTTCTTCAACATCTTCTTCTTTAAATAATCAAAATCAAGCATCGAATTCAGTAAATAGTTCTATTACAAGAGAGACTAGTTTAACCAATCTACCGCCTTCAGGAGCAAAATCCTCGGCATCAACTTCCTCCTCTATAACGGCGGCAACAAATGAACGCACAAACGAACGTAGTGGCAGTGTTAGCAGTAACACTACCGTGCAATCGAACAATTCATCAACGGCAACAGCTACAACATCGTATCACAATTTTCCACAACATAGCAGCATAAACTCCTCTCTAAGTGATAGGGCCAGTTCAACATCGACTTTAACCGCCTCATCTACCCTGGGAAATGCATATTTGGTGGGTAGTGGTAATGGCTCCGAACCGGCTTCCCTAGATTCGATATCATCAACAATGGGAGCAATTACCAGTGGTGGCACCGAACGCACCAGAGATTTAGCCTTATGTGCTGTCTTATTAGATGAATGGTTAAAGGAGTTAGCCGCTATAGCTCAAGAGCAAAGTGTTGTTATGCTTGATAAGGATTACTGACATTGTTGTCATGGTTTGGTTGTGGATCAATTCAACAACTACTCTATGCCAATTAATTGTACATGTTTTTGATATCGTTTTAAGAGAAAAGTTTAAATATTCATATTTAGCTTTTTAAAGATATAACAATTATTCAGTAAGTTTTGTTTATCAATTTGTATATTTGTTTTCGATTCTTTTGGAAAACGTAATTGTATTAATAAATAAATCTATAAAAGAGCAATATATTTATTTACATATTTACATATGTATTATTGGCAAATATTGTTAACTTTTTACATATTTTTTACATGATTTGCTATCTTGATTTCAAATTGTACACAAGAGTAATTTAGAAAGTTATGTGTGTATAACTTTTAAACAATTATGTACAACAATTTTGTAGGCTTTATTAAGCGGATTTTTTTTTGTGAAATATTTTATACAACAAAAACTTGTTTGCATGATTTCCAATTAAAATTAAGAAAACATCATGTTATTCCAAACAAAAAGAAAAAGAGTTTTATTTATTAAATTGATTGAGATAATGGCAAAACACCAACAATTTTCCCTTTTTCGATTCCTAATGAAAAGCTATTAAAATGCACTGTAACAATATAACTTTTGAATCCAAATTCAGTCTTTCTCTTGAATGACTTTTGCAAAAGTAGAAAAACTGATGAAAAATCTAAAATTGAAAAATTACCCAAAGAATTTTAATAAAAAATACAATAATTTTATGTAATTATTCCTCTTATTTCCAAAAGTTCATAAATATTTTTAATATTAAATCATGTTACTTTTATGATGACACTTCTCTATTGAGGACCTTAAATGCTTTTAAAGAATTTTAATGAATAGTGTTTATTTATTATTTAATTCATCATTTCTAGGCCGCTTTGGTATGGCACCAGTGGAGGGACTTGGAACTTCAGAGACATTTTGATTATGCGTATGTTTGTGTTGTCTGAAAAGAAAAACAAAGTTATTTCATTCAAAATAAACCATAAGATAACTCATCTAAAACTTTACCTAAGTTTGCTAGCTGCATAAAAAGCTCCTTCTGCCGGTGTTAATTTATTAAGAAATTCTGAATTTATAAATTTATCTGTCTTATCGTTTTCATCTTCCAGCGAAAAATGTACTAAAGCATTTGGTACAAAATCCAATTCTAACAGGGTTTTATCCAAATCTAATTTAGTTTTAGGTGGTATGGTAACTGCATAATAATATAAGTTAAATTCTTGCCAAAAAAACGTTAAATTTTTAAATAAACCTACACAAATAAAACGGTTTTTCCGCATTCTCTAAATAAGTTCTAGTGAATTCTTTAACATCTGAGATTTTATCGATTGGTTTGAACATCCCTTGTAAAACATGGCGATCAGGAAATTGTATTCTTATAACACAATTTTTATATTGAGCAATTTTTCTAAGCATGGTATTATTATCGTCCAATTCACGGAGTTTTTCGGTAAGCAATGGTGCATCTTCATTGCCGGCGGCTATTTTTTTAAGATCACGCAAAACCAATTTCAAGTCATTGACCGTTAAATCATAAAATGAGTCGGGTAAATCTTCTATTTGATTTTGTGCCGAGTCTAGGGAATAAATTAAGGCATTGCGTTCTCCCAGCTGTACGAAATAGAGTAAAATATTATTTCAAATTTAAATATTTGAGTTATAATTTATATACTATATGATATTCGGGTTCAATTTCTGGTTCTAAATTTTCATTTTCATCCACCTCCATTTTCATTTCAGATGTACGCATCGAACGTCCTGGTGCTGAGCCCCAGTCATATTTAGGTTTTTCTGGTTCTAAATTTTCTACTTTTATATCAGTATTACTGCCGGCTGCTTCTTTGTTTTCAGTCTTCGGTTCACTTGTTTCGTTTGCTGAAGCCTTTTTAAGGGATTGTACCAAGTCTTTGGTTATGGCAAAACCACTACCACCTGGCACTATACTCTTTGAAGTTTTGGGTTTGTCATCATCAGTGTTAGAAGTTGTTGCCACAACTTTAGGTGCAGGAGGTTTATAAACCATGGCTTGTCTAAATTTAAGGAAAACAAGAAAGCGTATAATGGCCTAAGTTTAAAAGTTATTGACAAATGTTTAACAAACGTTTTTAATTCTTCCGGCTGTTTGTCCAGCAAACGCAGTAAGGCTCTTCCCTCCATTATACCCAACGATTTCAGCGATGTTTTGGCTAATAGTTCTTCTCCCAATATCTCCTGACGCATATAAAGCACTACTGGACTAGCGAACTTGTGCAATTCAACTTCTCCTATCACTTCTTTCAGAACGTGCCACAAATTATCATCGGGCAAAAATTGTGCCTGTTTACGTGATCCATCTTCAGTTTGCACACATATATCCACTGCCATAGCCACTCGTTTTTTATCTGTTTGGTACATTTCTAATAGGCAATTGTTGGGCAAACCACTAAAGCGAAACATTTGCGATAGGGACACCTCCTTATTGTGATGCTTCAAACAGTATTCATCGCTGGAAAAACCATGTTTTTTGCAAGCTTCCTCCAATATTTGCAATATTGTAGTGTTCGGAGTAACTTTAACATTTTGTCTTCTGCCGTTGGGTGTTAGAACGGTAACTTTAGATTCCATTATTGTAATAATTCCGTTTTCACTTTTTTAATGAATCAAATTGCATCCAAGTGAAGTGTTGAAATGAAAAAAAAACAAATGTCATGGCAGAGTCGTAAAAGAGCACATTCTTTCTTCAATTATAAATTTGTTGTCGGCAGGCAAATTTTTTTCAAAGAGAAGCCAATAATACAAAAAATATATTTTCAAACAAGGTATATTAATTATATATAATTAATATATCTTGTTTCCAAACACATTAATATTTTTTTGTTTACGAGATTTGGTGCAACGTCTTGTTATGGTTGTTGTTTTTTACTTATTATTTTTTGCCGAAGTAATACCTTTCTACTGCTGTTTTATATCAACCATGTATTTTAAAACGTCAGATATGTTTACATGGAATTGTTTGTAAACAAAACCAGCTGGAATCTAAATTGCGAATTATGAGTTTTTGCAAAAAATATTTATTTACCAATAAACTAGCGCCTCGTAATCTCAAATTTTTTCAAAGATTTCGCAAAATGACTTGGAGGTCAGTAGGTGTGGATAATGCTGATCTTATAGAGAAATTAAAAGGTAAATATCTATAACGTCATGGTTATATAAAGATGAACAACATATGAAATTGTTTAACAGAATGTGGAATTGTGGCGACTGAAAGTGTAGCTGCCGCCATGACCGATACGGATCGTAAATATTATGCACCTAGTAATCCGTATATGGATGCACCGCAAGGTATAGGCTATGGTGTTACTATTAGTGCACCACATATGGTAAATATTAATATACATATGTACAAATATTTAAAAATTATAAAAAATAACGTTTTTTTTAATGATAATGGCAGCACGCTTTCGCTTTGGAATATTTAAGGGATCATTTGAGACCCGGTTGTCATGTTTTAGATGTGGGTTCGGGTTCTGGTTATTTAACAGCTTGCTTTTATCGCTACATGCAGGCTCAAGGAGAAAATAGTAACACTAAAGTAGTGGGCATAGAACATCAACCAGAATTGGTTATTCTTAGCAGGAAAAATTTGAATAATGATGATGCCCAAATGCTCAAATCAGAAAAACTCATTATAGTGGGTAAGTATTTATTTCTCAACTAAATGTGTCAGGGATACTTTAAAGTTTGTGTATGTAGAGGGTGATGGAAGAAAAGGCTGTCCAGAATACGCTCCATATAATGCTATACATGTAGGTGCTGCAGCTCCAGAAAAGCCATTAGTTTTAATACAACAATTGGCTAAAGGTGGACGTTTAATTGTACCTGTTGGCCCAGAGCTTGGACAACAATACATGATGCAGGTGATACCTTTTTTAGATTTAAATATACATAAGTTCTATAGTTATTTACATACATACGTTTCTTTATAACAGTACGATAAAGATAAGGATGGCAAGGTGAGTGAGACGCGTTTGGTGGGCGTAATGTATGTTCCTTTAACTGATTTGAGACGTAATTAAACCATATAAATATACATATATTTCTATAAATAACATTAAATGTGAAGTGAAAAAACTAAATAAATATTTTATTTATTAAAAAACAAAAGTTAACCCCCTAATATTTCTTTCCAACGCTGAGGAGCAACAAAAACAAATAAACAAAAAACAGCTGTCACAAATTCTCGAACTATCAACAAAGAAGAAAAAAGCCAAAAAGACTTCGCAGTTGTCAAAATTGTTTTTGTTGTGCAAAAGTTCTTGTTGTTATTGTCCTTACAATTAGAAAAAATATACCAAAACGGGGAAACTGAAGTTACTACGGATATTTTTGTTAACAATATTTTTATTTATCAATACCATGGCCTGGCGTTCTGTTGGAGCTAACAATGCAGACCTGATACGTCAATTAAAAGGTAATTTTGAGCTAAAATAAATACATAACATAAATAATATACATATGTATGTTTTGCGTTTATATTTAATAATAAAAAGAATATCGGGTAATTGCGTCTGATGCTGTAGCTGAGGCAATGATAGCAACTGACCGAAAATTTTATTCACCACGTAATCCTTATATGGATGCTCCTCAAAGTATTGGACATGGTGTGACCATAAGTGCACCACATATGGTATTTATTACTACTTATTTATGTGATAATATATTATTTATGAGTTTGCTTGTAGCATGCTTTTGCTATGGAGTATTTAAGGGATCATATGAAACCAGGTGCCCATGTTTTAGATGTTGGTTCCGGTTCGGGCTATTTAACAGCCTGTTTTTATCGTTATATACAGAACCAAGGCGAAAATGCCAACACTAAAATAGTGGGTATAGAACATCAACCGGAATTGGTGGGCCTAAGCAAAGAAAACCTAAACAACGACGATCCTCAAATGTTGCAGTCTGGTAAACTTTTAATTGTGGGTAAGTAAAATGTTCTATCTAATTATGTATGTACGTACATAGCACATACATACATATGTGTGTATTATTATTACCTATAATAAATCCTATATTTATCATTTACATATAGAGGGTGATGGACGTAAGGGGTTTCCAGATCATGCACCATATAATGCAATACATGTGGGTGCCGCTGCTCCAGAAACTCCAACCGCTTTAATAGAACAGTTGGCCAAAGGAGGGAGATTAATAGTACCAGTAGGTCCTGAAGGAGGAGAACAATATATGATGCAGGTTAGATAATTGTTTTTAAAATATGTAGAAACAAATCAAGTAAAAAATTATATTTTAATACCCAGTACGACAAAGACGAAGATGGTAATGTGAAAAATACACGTTTAATGGGCGTTATGTATGTACCATTGACTGATTTGCGTCGCTCCTGACTTGTTTTAGCTTTCAAAGCGTTTATTGTTTTCGTTTTGCTGGGATTTTTAACTTATCGCTTTTGGAGTTGGTTGCATTGAATAGATGAACAGAACCCTTTGGTAGCTGCATATTTATTTTATAAAATTTTAATTTATTTCAAAATGTTCGACTTTCCCTTTTAAAAATGCGAAATAAACCCTAAAATTTATTTTTTAACATTTTTCGTTAATTTTGAAAAGATAATTCTGTAATTTATTTTCTTTTAAGGAGGATTTGTTCGTTTTTCTGTTGGTAGAAAAAAACTGGTCAGATATTGGTCATTGTAATATTTTAAACAAGACCCTTTTTATAATCGTAACATAATTAAATTTATTCGAATGTTTACTTACAAAGCTATTAATACAAAGCTATTTATTTCGCCTTTATTTTAACATAAATTAAAAATATATTTAAAAAAGCTTAATTTATGCGTTTTGCAAGGCTGTTAAAATCGCTAGAATTTAAACAAATGACTACTATATTCTTCCCGCTAAATTGATTTTAAAATAAATAAAAACGAAAAAACAAATGAAAAATTAACATCACTGGTTAATGGAAAAGGATTGACAAAAGACCAGAGTCGATTCTATTCGTCGACTAAACTTTGCCGCCGAAAAAAATGTCCAAAAATTTTTCATGTTAAAATGGCTGGAGATTTTTTGTTAATTGTATTCAAAGCTGGAAAGAATGATTTCTGTTTGATTTGGAAAAGTCCATATATATCACAATTGCAAAATTAAAAAAAAGCTTGTATTCCAAAATCCGACGTCGAAATGTGTCAGCCGCCGCCGATCTAATGTTTGTCGGCGAAGGTCTCTAAAGGCATTTTTCTGCATTTTGATTTTGTGACAACAAATTTAATAATTTCAAGAGTTAATTGAAATTAAAAAAACAAAAGATGATCAAAACAAGTGCACACAATAGTTGTGAATAAATGCGATAAATATTTGCATAAAAAATACGCAAAATTTTGCAAAATCTTAAGAATACTTTCGTATCATTGTTGTTGCTGGTGTATGACATATTATTGTGTGTGTGTGTTGGACGAAGCCAATTTTTTCTGATTGCCTCCTCAAAAAAAAAAAACTTATAAAGATATAAATAATATAATATTAAGTTAATAGAATTTCTTAAAAAACAAAGTAAATTATTAGCTACAATATGACAACAGTTAATATAAATACTCGTAAAAGTCCTAATGTTTTTAAGAAACAGGGTACTGACCAATGGGTTAAATTGAATGTAGGTGGTCAATATTTTCTTACCACAAAAACTACACTCTCCCGTGATCCAAATTCATTTTTATCGCGTTTAATACAGGAGGACTGTGATTTAATATCAGATCGGGTAAGTTTTATGCTCTAATCTTTTTGTTTACATCTAAACTTATGCCATTGCCAACTAGCCTATTTTTTGTAAAGCATCACCATAACCTAAAGAAAATATAAATCAACGTTATTTATAACTGTAATTGCAATTATATACTCATAAATATACATATTTACAGACCTACAAACATATTTATACAAACATAATTACACAAACCTACATTGTATATACAAGAATCCCATACAGTAGATACCTATTATGATAACGATGATAATGATAATTATGATGATAATGGCGATAACATTGTTTAATGGTTAATTTAGTGACAGTAAACTGTCAATTGCAATCTAATCAATTGTCATTATTTCCTTCTCCCTTTTTATGCAGAGGGAGAAAAGGGTGTTTGTTATTATTCATTTCTGTTTATGTCGGTTAAATGAATCATGTGAAGTGGATAAATTATAATGTCTTTTTTATTATGTACTTCCTTGTTTGTTTTTTTTTTTGCAATTTTATTTTGTTATAATAATCTTAATAGTTTAATACCTGTCATTGTCACAATTACTGTGCCGAAACAAACATTGTTTTTTGTTTAATTAGATGTATGGGTATTTATTTAATTTCTTTTGTTTATTTTACATATCGTCACAACCACCTTACAGATTTAGTTTGGCTGCATATAATAACTACACATACCTATACATAAGACATACATACTAGTTTAGTTTGTCATTATCACACTGCACTATGGTGCCATTTATTGTAAGATGGCTAAAGCAATTCATTATAGTTACCTAGGATTTTTAAGTTTATACAAGTTAGAGTGCTATATTCGGTATAAATAAGCTAGTTTTTATTAACACGTCGAATATTTATAGAAGTGTGGTAAAACCGATATTATAGGGGTAGTTATTAAGAAAAAAACGATTTACGGGGCTAGGTAAATTTGTATAGGAGCTATAAGAAAATTTTGGTTCTACTTCTAATATTTATAAGGAAAATACTTGCTATAGATTTTAAAAATACTAATCAACAGTTGGAAAACATATTTTCATGGGTTTTTTTTAAACATTGAAAATATCTCCGTTATTTATTGACAAATTTTGCTGAATTTAAATAGAAAACTTCTCGAAAGTATGTCAGACAGAATTATTGAAGATTTGGATCTCGAAGATATGGAAACTGATTTCAACATACATACAGACAGGTATTCATGGGTCAGAAAATTACATACATTGTAGAAAATTTCTGCTAGAAATCACAAACGGTAAAATAATGGGTTTTATAACACATTAGGTGGATTTATTAACTTTTGTAATTTTAAAGTAGAAAATAATTTATTTCTTAAAGAAAATTTTGAGAATAGCCGATTTTTATAAAAATTATAAATTTTTGGAGAAAAAATATAATTTTTATATAAAAATTAATTTTTAAATACAAATGTACATAGAATATAGTGCTCATATACATATTGTTATACTGTAGCATGATACAACATAATACTATAGTATGTACATATGTACATATGTATATGTTGTAGCAACAACACCTGAATGACCTGTAAAAATTACTAACTGTACAAAAATTAGAACAACATTTATTCAATATTTTGTTTTTATCCCTACAAAGATGAATGAATGAATGTGGTTATTTATTTGTTAGTGAAGGCTAGTGATAGACACAAGAACGTAAAGTGGTTGGTGATATTTCTTTAAGGTGAAGGTTGTTGCAATAAAATGTTGCATTTTTTCATTTAGTTTTTAGTTATTATATTGCAAACGAAATATTTACTCGCTTACAAATATATATGTATGTAATTAATTTTCTTTGACAACCGTATTAGTAATTGATTTTGTGAGTGTTTTTTTTTTAATTGTAATAATATTTTTTCAAGGATGAAACTGGTGCCTACTTAATAGACCGAGATCCTAAATATTTTGCACCAGTTTTAAACTATTTGCGTCATGGCAAATTAGTATTAGATGGTGTCTCAGAGGAGGGAGTACTAGAAGAGGCTGAATTTTATAATGTCACACAACTGATAACATTGGTGAAAGAGTGCATTACTAATAGAGATCAAGTAAGTTTGGTATTATAGCAAAATCTTAAAAATTTTAGAAATATTCAAAAATTTTATTTGTCTTTTTTCCGCAGAGACCACAAGCTGACAAAAAGCGTGTATATCGTGTTTTGCAATGCCGTGAGCAAGAATTGACTCAGGTCCGTGTCTATGCAGTATATAACAATGAGATAATGCTTTTTTTTTCAATATAAAAAAGCATATACTTTTATAATAACTTTAATATTTGATTTTAACAGATGATCTCAACACTCTCCGATGGTTGGAGATTTGAACAACTGATCAGTGTTGGCCCACAATATCATTCAAATTATGGTGCATTTGATAACAATGAATTTCTTTGTGTTGTCTCTAAAGAGTGTGGCGCAACAAGTGGTCGTGAGCCTGAACTAAATGATAGAGCAAAAGTACTGCAACAAAAAGGCTCTCGCATGTAAGAACTTTTTTTAACGATATAATGATATTTTTATTCTTTCTTGGCATTCTATTTAAAACTCAATCGAGATTATTTTTTTCATTTTTTTTTATTATAAATTTTTACTACATTTTTATATTTTCATAATTCCTTTTCAATAAAAATTTCATTGTATATTGCGCATCAAAATTTATTTATTTTTATTATTATTCATTATGTTTTTATCTCGTACTCGTTAGATTTGCAGGTTTTTACAGTAAGTCGTTCCCGTACTCAAAATTTTTATATGTGTTTTGATGTTTTTCTAATAATTTTGGAATATTTATGATTAAAACCTGCAAACATGAGGAGTACGGGAACAAATCTATTAAATATTTTGAAATAGTTTTTTATCTTTATTTTTATACCCTTCACCTTGGTGAGTTTGTCGTTTTCTACTATATAATTTTCCGATCCCATAAAGTATACATATGTACATATATATCCTGGATACTTATAGATAGCGGAGTCGATTGATGTCTGTCTGCCCATATTTGTTTGAATTTTTGAATTAAATTTTCTAAAGACCCCAGATATTTTCGGGATCCAAATCTTCGAAAATATTTGTCAAACATGCTTTCGGAAAGTTTTCTATTGATAAATAGTAAAATCGGTATATAAAGAAAGGAAATATGAGCCAAATTTCAAAACACATTAAAATTAAACAAAAGAAACAACAACATACAGCTTCATATAGTAAATGTTGTTCTTTGTACTTCAAATGAATTTGTAGAATGAAATGCAATTCGTTTCTAATTCAAATGAATTTGGTAAAAATTTATTGCAATTAATTTCCAATTCAAATGAGTTGGAAATTAAAAAAATATTGAACTTAGAAACGCAGCCGATTGCATGAAAATCTATAAAACTTTGCGATACTATTTCGTTTTTAATTTTTTTTATTTTTTGTAATAACGCATTATGGTGAAGGGTATATAAGATTCGGCACAGCCGAATATAGAACTCTTACTTGTTTCTCTATAAAAATGGTACCAACCTAATGTACATACATACATATTTCGTTATTTATGGAAGTTTGAAAATAAGTCGACCACACTTATACAATATTATTTAATTTAAACAAATATTTATTTATATTTATCATTCAATATAATAGAGAAAGTGTTAAATTTCTTGCTAACTCAACATAAATATTAAAATCCAATTTTTTGTATATGTGGACGAGTTATTTTCTTTTATAAAACATTGCATGCTTTCTATACATATTTCACAACAAATATTTTTGTAAATTATTAAATTGAATACATATCGCATTTGTTAATTACCTAATACATACATATACGATATGAATATATACATTTTTTTCTTTTTCTTTCTATTTTCTTTTTTTTTTTTTAATTGCAGTCTTGGAATTTAAACAAAATTTAAATCTAATCAAAGTTTTTAAACCTAAAAAAATCCTACTATGAGTATAAAAGTAAAAATAAAATAAAAACAAAACCACAAAACCTATCTACACCCATTTCACTATGTTATATTATCACCCAAGACCACTAAGTTCATCTTATCATTATGTTCTTAGTTTTTTTCTTAAACTAAGAGATACATTTATATTAAAAGCCATCAAGATAATTAGTTTAAAATTACCATACACCCTAAAAATAAATCAAACACAAAAATTTATTATAATAAAATCACACATAAAAACACTTTGCGCAAAAATATGTGTATCTTCAGCCATTTATGTGTAGTCATTTTAAGATGTCTTTGAAAATATTTTCCAATCTTTTTATATTACACCTTGTTTATTCTAACGTTTAATGTTATTTTAAAAGTTTTAAATTGAGGCAAAATTCCTAATAATCTACATGTAAATATTTAAAAATTCTTTTGGGACAAAATATAACTGCCATGACTGTTTTAAGGTATTAGAGTTATCAGATAGGAAATTTAAAAAAATTCTAGACACAAGAATTTATTCGTTAAAGAAAATTTTTCGTGTAGTTACTTTAAAGTGATTCTTTAGTAATTTTTATATAAGTATCATTAGAATTAATGTGAGTGGCAAAAATTACCTCCTCAAACAAAGAGGTTTTCGTTAATGAATGTTTCTTAAAATTCTGAAAATGTTCAGTTTTAAAGTGAAGTTTTTAAAGATTTTTTTTAACAATTTATATTATAAAATAGTTTACTTCTTTTAGAATCTTGTTGTTCTCCTGAGAGAACAGGATATTGGTTGATCGCTCACATATACATATGTACATACATGTATGTATATTAGAGTGTCCCGAGGAACAGCCTTTTTAAAAATCTCATAATGGAATATCTCTGCTTCGAAACGTATTAATATACTGAACTCAAGAAAAATAAAAATGGTCCTCAGTTCCCTATCTTAGACTGAATTACGTACAGCTAGTGTGATTCTCAGCTGAAATTTTGTATGGCGAATTATGTAATTCAGTTCGTAATTGTGCTTTGAGTGAAGAATTAGAGCCTGAATGACGAATAATTGCATAGTGTGAACGGGTTATAAGAAAAATTGTAATTATGTTTCGCTGGTAGGGAACTGAGGACCTTTAAAAAAACATTTTTGCTCATCGTTTATGAGGTATTCCTCCAAAAAAATTGGTATACGGGACACCCTAATGTATATGTATGTAATTATAAAACGTGCTAAAATCTTACACAAATTGTATTTTAATCGTTTTTTGAAAATTGAATCATCGTTAGGTTTTGTATAGATTTCTATAGAAAATATTTTTCTACAAAATTTCCAGAGGGAATATGTTTATCGACAATTTTTTTACACAAGATTTTTTTCGTCGAAAAGTTTACCTAAAAAAGTTTTCTTAAGAAACTTTTTTCAATAATTTTTTTATAGAAATATTACACAGGCCAATATGATATATTTAGGTAAATGATTAGATTCGAGTTTAGCGCAGCCTTTACAAAATTATACTTTGATCAGTGGTATTCGACAATTTCAAATTTTGTTGGCCTGTGTTATCTGCAATTGGTTTTAGAAGAAAAGTATACTGCAAAATTAACATGAATAAGGTTTATAAAGGTTTTTTGAAATTCAAATTTTTATACAAAACTGGTTCCACTTTTTTGGAAAATATTCAAGCCAAATTTCAGGTAGGTCGTTTTTCGGGTAACGAAAGGAAAGACAGAAATTCAGTATTTGTAACTCAATATTTGAAGAGCTTGTGTTGCTAAAATTATTCTACCTTTTTCAATTAAAAATTATTATTAAACTTTTTTTTTTTTATTTTATTTTAAAATAAACTCAAAGTAAAAAAAAAACTAAACTGAAACACTCAAAAATTAAGCACAAACTAAACGTACATACATATAAAAGTTAAAATAGATACAAACATTTTAAACAAATGAGAACTTTTATTAAAAAATTAAGGTAAATTTAATTTACAATACACAGAAAATAAATAATAATATAAAATAAACTCTAACAAATATTTTGAAGGGCAACACATAATTATTACCGAACTATATAATCAATATAATAAAAAATATTAATATTAATTGTTATAGCAGTGAAATACAAAATAAAGGAATAAGCAAAAAAATTTATCAAAAAAAAGTTATAAAAGAAACAAACAAATTATTTAGAAAGCTATATATTTTAAACGGAATAATCTAAAAATTAAATATACTCATTTAATTGCAAATTAATATTTTCAAATTATTATTTCTATTTGGTTGACTGATTTCAAATTTAAATTTTAATGCATTACATTTTAATATAAATTAAACATAAACTTAATTTTATAATTAATGACAATTTTTAAGCAAAAGTAAAACAAACAACAACAACATTTACAACAAATAAATATAAACGTGTTCAATTTTTTTTTTAACTTAAAATGCATTTTTTGCCAACTAGAAATTGAAATTAATTATAAAATTATAACAAATTATTTAAACAGCAAAAATATTTATATTATATACCGATTATAGCAATATTGAAATAAATAACAAATATATATTTCAATAAATATATCTAAACAAACATTTCTAGTTATTAAAACATACATACACAACATTTCGTCGAAATGATTTCGGGAATTAAAACTAAATAAAAATTTTTTAAAATTTAAATGGCTACTTTATGTGAATTTCAAAGAAAGTCTAAAGAAATTTTTAAAAAAGAACCGTAATTAAATGTAAAACATAGTATGTAATAATATATAACAAAAAAAGAAAATGTATTAAGTGCTTGTAAAAACAAAACAATATTTAAATAACAAAATATATGAATAATATGTAAACAATTTTAAGTTTAAATTAATAAAAATCAACCCTTTTTCTAAAAAAAAAAAATCGTTTTATTATTGTATTTTACAGAAAATCTTCTTAATCAGAAGATTTTAAAAATTGTATATGAAAACCGAAGGACATTTTTCTGTTTTTCATTGATATATAAAATCTTATGATTATGACGTTAGTTCGTTAGTTTCGTAAAAATCAAATAAAATTTGATTTTCTTCCGTTTAGAAATATTTATTTCCAAAAATATCGATTCTGCAACACTGTGCTAGGGTGCTATAGTTGAAACGAAAAGTCGACTTTTCGACATTTGCATTTAGCTAAAAGTCGACTTTTCGACCTTTCGACTTTTTCCATTTTATGAAAAGTCGATTTTTCGACTTTTCGACCTTTTTCATTTATTTAAAAGTCGACTTTTAGACTTTTCGACTTTTAGTATTTTATAAATGGTCGACTTTTCGACTTTTTCCGACTTTTCGACTTTTTTCGACTTTTCGACTTTTTCCGACTTTTTTCGACTTTTCCACTTTTTTCGACTTTTCGACTTTTTTCGACTTTTTCCGACTTTTCGACTTTTTGATTTTTTACGACTTTTTGACTATTTTCGATTTATTTCGACTTTTTTTCGACTATTTTCGACTATTTTTTTTACTTTTTTCGAGTTTTTCCGACTATTTTAGAGTTTTTGACCTCTTTTCCACTTTTTTAAAATTTTCGACTCTTTTCGACTTTTTCCGACTTTTCGACTTTTTCCGACTTTTCGACTTTTTCCGACTTATCGACTTTTTTCGACTTTTCAACTTTTTTCGACTTTTCGACTTTTTTCGACTTTCCGATTTTTTGACTTTTCGACTTTTTTCATAGACGATAGTCGAGTTATCGACTTTTTTGGAACAAAATAGTCGACTTCGACTTTTCGACAAAAAGTCGATTGTTCGATTATTCGAAAGTCGATTTATAGAACCCTACACTGTGCTGTGCTACGTCAACATTAATAGTCCGACGACTCACATTGTCAAATTTCTTTGACACAGAACTCTGTATCAGAGATGGGAAATTTAAATTTGGAAATACAATATGATTTTTCTGTTGCAATTTAGCAAGAATACTGAAATTATATTTTAAAATTTTAAATTATAAAACTCCCGATAAATTTATTTGTACTCGTTTCATAAAAGAAATGTATTTTCCGCTCTATAAATTTAAATATTTCTCGTGAGAATTATATTTAAACTCAGGAGAAAAAATGATCTGTTCACAATAAAGCAAATAATTTATTTCGCTCGAATTAATTTCTCTCTAGAGAGAAATCAATTTGAACGCTCTCCTTACTCTGCTCGGAAACTTGTTTTGCAATTCTTCTCATTCATACAAAATGCAATTAGGTTTCTCTGTGTAAACATAAAGGTAACTTTAAAATAGAATTAAGAAAAAGATTCTCAACTAAAGTTTCTCAGTGTAGACCGGCACTAATGAGCTCTTAATGTTAAATATTAGTATCATAATGAAATTCTGCATAAATAAGTTTAATGTAAATTCCACTATCAAAATGCATAAGGAAATTACGTCCATTGTCAACAAATTTTTAGATCTGAATTTTACTAACCACAAAAAGTACAATTATATGAACTTTTCCAACCCTGTTCTGTATACACTACAAATGCATTACACTTTGTTTATCATCAAAACAATAACAAATAGTGAAATTTTTATAAAATATTAAAAAAATCAATAAATTTTATATTCTTTATTGAGTTAAGAATAAAGTAGAAATAGTAACAATGCAAAATTTTGATATGAATATGGATTTTTTATTTGCACTGCTACCACCATCAAATTGTAAGTATCAACAAAAGTTTTCACTGTTCAACTATTTTTTTTTTTTTGCTTTTTAATAAACTAATTAAATAAACACTTTGTTTTTGTTGCTCTTATCATCCGTCACTCCAGTTCAAATGACCGATGAACAGTTGGTATTGTGGCAACATAATGCTATTTTTGAGTGTGAATGTGATAATTTTATAAATCGTCGTATTGAGGCAGATCGTCAGGAACGGGCCGAGTATTTGAGTAATTATGCTATAAATACTGCCATACAACAGCATGGTCTGCAGAGACGTCGGCGTCGCAGTGAGGGCAACGAAAATGAAGGAAATAGTGTTTTCATAGTCCATCCACCGGCCAGACGTCCGCGCTTGAGGCCACTGTACTATGAGGTGTATGAGGATGCTGTGGCAGAAGCTATACGGGAAAGAGGTTTAGTATTAAGAGGCAGACCTTAAAAATTATATATTTATTTATGCACATGAAAAGAACATCAATATGTCAACTTAAACTGTACTGTGCAGTGTGCTATAGACGCATAGGAATGAGAAAGGTTTGGAACTAAGAAAAATGGAGGATGAAGTCGTCTATAGTATACAAGAGGAATTAAAATATCTAAATGTGATGATATGGGTATCATTTTTGAGTTATCTACTTTTTGAAACTTGAGGGTTTGATAAGTTTTTTAAAAAACTTTTATTTTGCTACAATTCAACGAAATTTAAATGTTTTCATTTTTGTATCTTAAGTTGTGAAAATATATGTATAGAACATATACTTAAGTATATTTAGAAATAAGATAACATAAAAATATCTGTGTGAATTTTTAATAAAATAGATTTTTTATAAAAAAGACAAAATCGAATTGAAATGATTTGAAATCTAGTTTGAAAACAATTTTTCATAATTATAAGTACGATTTGGTTGCTTTTGGTAGGTGGAGATTACTTATTCATTAATAGAAGGTAATAAATATAAAGATACTATAGACTAGACTATAGCACAATATGGAGGATGTCTTATTTTTGATCATGTTAACAGAAATTTTGTCGAAAGTTTTTGTATTTTTACATGGTATCAGCACTTGAGAGTAAACGCACGATTGTAAATTTTTATATGGAGTTTGACAAAAGTGCGGTTCAATTCACAGGATACAAGTATATATTAAGTATACTTTTTGTCACAAAAACTGCACCTACATTTTTGCATCGGGGCTTTTCACAATAACAATAAAAACAATTTGAAAATGAAAATTTAAAGCGAACATTTTCATTTTATGAAAAATTCATTCATATTTAATGCCTTAAAATTCTCTTATAGTTTTTGGCTTTAATTTTGTTTTTTTAACACAATGTCCTGCTGGCTGGTCGTTATTATTATTTGTGTTAAATGTTTACAAAATTTATTTTAAATAATACAAAAAGCTTTAATTATATTTAAATTTGTTTAACTCTGTCTCTCTCTAGCTGATTTTATATTTTCTTTTATTTTAAATAATTTTGTAGGTTTTTCAAGTGGAAAGCGGACCATAGACTAGACTATAGACTAACGAAGTTTTTCTCTGTTTTAACGGAAATTTTTATATATAAAAATGTAAACAATAACAAACTCTGACATCAGTGCGTACCAGTCAAGTGAAGAAAAAAATAATCAGCTGATTAAATAACACCACCTTATCTGAATTCGCCTTGAAGTAAATGTTCTCGCAACGTTCCTTTTTGTTTATTTCTAAACACTTCCTAGTCATCAATCCCCGCTGAATGTCTCTACCTAAAAAGAAGTATTTGACAGCCGCAATTCTTTTTTTTTTTTGCTATTCTAGTTTTTTTGTTTTGACAAACTCTACATGTGGCAATTGGTGTAAGTGGAGAAAAGTTTTAATAAATTATAGAAAATGTCCAGTTTAAAGCGTGAAATTGATACATTACAAGAATTAGTAAGTGCTCTATGGGAATATGTTAAAAGTGTAACTAATTTTATACGTTTGTGTGCTGTTTTTTAGGAACAACTGACAGCTGAGCTGCGTGCGCAAATTGATGATACAAAGAATGGTGTCGGTTTGGAGGAACATGACGAAAGTCTGATGAAATTGCAGGTGGAAAATACAAAACTTAAACATCGTTTAGCTGTATTACAAAATGTAAGTTTCATAAATAATTGCAATCTTGGAGTATTTTCATCACCTAAACGCTACACCATTGGGTGGATGGAAAATAGCGGTCGGCTACGACTCACTTCTTGAGTCATTTTAATTTAACTAATAAAATATTTCCTATATATTCGATTTTATTAATACCCATCTTTATTTTCAGGCTTTGGAAGTTGAGAAGAAATCCCAAAGTGGTGGTGCTACTGCTGCCTCAAAGTCTTTTGTTCCAGCGGTCATACCAGAACAAATCAATGAAATGGTTTCTATAAGTGATCATTTATTAGATTTATTTACAAATGCCATTGCCAAAGCTTATCCACAATTAGCCGGTACAGCAGCCATTATTTCACCCGTAAATGCTAATGCGGCCAAGTTTGGCGATTATCAATGCAACAGTGCCATGTCTCTAGCTAAGACACTTAAAGCAAGTGGCGTAAATAAGTCACCTCGGGACATTGCCCAAGAGGTACTGAAACAATGTCAAGTTTCGCCGGTGGTTGAGAAAATGGAAGTAGCTGGTGCTGGTTTCATCAATGTGTTCCTTAAGAAGTAAGTTATTTTTCATATGTTTAACATTCATATTAAATTATTATTTGGTTTTATTAGAACTTATGCCGTTGAAGCTTTAGCCAACATGTTATGTGCCGGTGTTAAGGCTCCCAAGGTTAAACGCCAACGTGTTCTGGTAGATTTCTCCTCGCCAAATATTGCCAAAGAAATGCATGTGGGTCATTTGCGTTCCACTATTATTGGTGAATCGATTTCTCGTTTATTGGAATTTATGGGACACGATGTATTGCGTGTTAATCATTTAGGTGATTGGGGTACACAATTTGGCATGTTGATTGCTCATTTGGAAGACAGATTTCCCAATTTCCTTAATGAGAGTCCTCCCATAAGTGATTTACAAGCTTTCTACAAAGAATCTAAAAAGAGGTAACTTAAAAATTATTTCATTATTTGCATTTTAATAAAACAATTATTTTTGCTAAAAAAAGATTTGACGAAGATGAGGAATTCAAAAAACGCGCCTACAATCGTGTAGTACAACTACAAAGTGGTGAACCCAATTCAACTAAAGCCTGGAACTTAATATGTGATGTGTCGCGTCGCGAATTCCAAAAAATTTACGATCGCCTAGATGTCCATCTAACCGAAAAGGGTGAATCGTTTTACCAAAGCCGTATGGTAGAGGTGGTTAAATTCTTAGAATCTAAAAATCTATTAGAATTAGATGAGGGACGTAAAATTATGTGGGCTACCACTGAAAAGGATTCTATACCCTTGACTATTGTAAAATCAGATGGTGGTTTCACTTATGATACTTCCGATATGGCTGCTATACGCTATAGAATCGAGGAAGAAAAAGCCGAATGGATCATTTATGTAGTAGATGCTGGACAAAATACTCATTTAAAGAATATTTACTTGGCAGCCGAAAGATGCGGTATTTTGGACCCTAAAAAACATCGTGCCGATCATGTGCAATTCGGTGTAGTGCTGGGAGAAGATGGTAAGAAATTCAAGACACGCTCCGGAGATACTGTCAAGTTATCCGATCTCTTGGATGAGGGTCTAAAGAGATCATTAGATAAGCTTCTGGAAAAGGAACGTGACAAGGTACTAACCCCTGAAGAGCTTAAGGCTGCCCAAGAATCTGTAGCCTATGGTTGTATTAAATACGCCGATTTAAGTCACAATCGCACCAATGAATATGTATTCTCATTCGATAAAATGTTGGAAGATCGTGGCAATACAGCTGTTTATCTACTCTATGCCTACACACGCATTTGTTCCATATCACGCAACAGTGGTGAAGACTTCTCCGATTTGGCTAAAGTCTTGCAAACAAACAAAATTGTATTAGAACATGAAAAGGAGTGGAAATTGGCAAAAACTTTGCTTAAATTCCCCGATATTTTGGTGAAAATTTCGAAGGACTTATTACTGCATCTACTCTGTGAATACTGTTACGAAGTGTGCACTGTATTTTCAGAATTCTACGATAATTGCTATTGCATCGAAAAGAACAAGGAAGGAAAAATTGTTAAGGTCAATCGTAGTCGCATTTTATTGTGTGAAGCTACTGCCGCTGTATTAAAACAATGCTTCAATATTTTGGGTTTAAAACCTGTGGCCAAGATTTAAACAATACCTATAAACCTAATAAACGGCAATGATCACATTATCTTTAACATTTTCAATTTTTTGTAAAACGAATAAAAATAAACTACATATGTATTTCTTTGATATTTAATATTGAAGGAAAAAAAATAACCTAATAAACATACAACGCTTTTTATTGTACTCCAACAATAACAAAATAAATATTTGTTTAAATGCGCCGGAAGTTTTAGTTTTTTTCCGCCAAACATTTTTTCCAACATAATTTGTTTTTATCTCTGTGTATAATTAAATGTTTAAATATTTGTTTAATAATATCTACATTCATTAGCATTTTCTATTGAATGTTTTTAATTAGAAAATTTTAGGCACACTTTTCTGTTTGCCAGATAAGATTATTAATGATAAAGATTTAAAAAAAATATTAGTTAATTTTACAGTATCTCTGATATTGAATTTCTAAAATCAGTTTGCTAGAAGATGTGCTACTGAAAAGTTAGAAAAAAATAAAAGTGAGTTGCTAAAAATATAAAATAAAATAAAAATATCCTTAAAAAGCTTTTGTGCTAAAAAAAGGATTAGTATTGGTTACAATTATACATAAAGAAAGTTAATGGGACCAACCTCCGTCTATAGCTACGACCAATACGGATATAAAATAACTGGATATTAAGAAAATGGATGTTAATTATAGATCTATTAATTAATAACTTTTTTAAAGTTGTTTTTAATAATTTGACACGATTTTCTAACATTTCTATTTTTTAAAATAGTACGCTATGTTTTTTTCAGTGTATAATCCTTATTATTAAATTTTCATTGTAACACCCTGTCTTGTTGATGTTTTCATTTCATTCGCATAACGAAAACATCAAACTACACTAAATACACATATGTCAGAATTTCATGCAAAAACAAAGCACAGCTGATTATTTAAATTAACAAGAACAATACCATTGTTGCTGTACCCCGTCTCGAAAATTCAACAGGAATATGGCTTGTATATACACAAATCATTTAGATATTTTTTTTTCGGATCTGCCTATATAGCCACATACAATATATATAAATCATTTTGCGAATTTTTTTCGATCAGAACATAATTGTTTCTCATACTAAAATGAAACCAAAATGTAACCAAATTTTTAAAAATATTCTACGTCCTTATAAAATTTATTTATAAAAGAAGGATATTTATTATTCGGCATAGCCGATTATAGCACTCTGACTTGTTATACATATGTATGTATGTACAAACATTTAGCGGTTTCTACTAAAAAATTTTTATAGCGTTATTTTACCGTCAATCTGGTATAATGTAACCTAAAAGCTTTGGCAACACTGCTCAAAATGTCACTTTAAATTCAACAGCTGTTTCTTTGTTTAGTTCTTTTTCGATTCTTTCTTCAAAAACGTATTGTTGTCTGCCGAGTTTACTTTAAAAATTACCAAAAATTATTATCAATTATTTACGGAAAATTATTTAATTTTCCTGTTAAAATGCGTGCCTTTACTTAATTCATATAAAATTGTGTTTTTTTGTTTCTAAATTGATTGTAAAGTGATATTTTTGTAATAAATTACTACGATTAAGTTAAATAGTGTGAATTTTGTACTTGAGAAGACTGATAATAAAAAAAAAATAAAAGTAAAAATACAAAACAAGCAAATTAAATAAATTAAAACATGATTTTAAGAATGAATAAGAAGAGCAACTATTATTAACGTGGAAAACAAAAAGAAAAAAGTGTTAGTGTAGTTAATGTTTTTGTTGTTGATTTTATAACAACAACAGCGGTAATAAATTAAAAAAAAAATCAAATGTTTACAAAGGATTATTAAATGTTTACTAAGCGTTTTTATATATAGAATTTGAGAAAAAAAAATTATAAAACAAGAAAACTGACGTTAACAAACAGAGGTAAATGTCATTACATATTTGTTTTACTTTTTATTAATACATACATTTTAATTATTCGGCTTGAAGTCTTGTGATTTTCATTAATTTATTAAAGATGTACAAAGTTGCAAAAATTATTAAATTGTTTCAAAATTTCTTAGAAATATATTTATCATGTTTTATTATGAACTCTTTAGTTATAATAACAACAATTTAAAAAGAATATAATCATAATTATACTTCTCTTAAATTGCCAAAGGAAATAATAGGTGTATTCATGTAATTAGGGAAAAGGTTATCTTTTTAAACATCTAATAGGAAAAATGGTGAATTGAAGTTTAAGCCAAGTTAAACGTTACAAAGTTTTTGTTTGAATATTTTTTGTATTCTAAAAGACAAATCAAAACAGATCACAATCGAAGTTTTATCGTATCATTCCTACGAGGTCCTTTTTTTATTTTGACCAGCTCACTAAATATTGATGAAACAATTATTCATTTTCGGTAGGAACATCAGTATCTTATTAATTCTATCATAGAATTAATAAAAATAGAATTTCTATGTATTAAGTTTCAGTTCAAAAAGAAATTGAATACCTATTACCAAGATGTATTAATTTAAAATCATTATGCCATGCCTATTACTTGATTATTTTTACTCCCTAATTTTATTATTACCATTTTAATTTGGCATTAAAAAAAGATTTAATAACAAATAAAAAATCTAAAAAACCATGACAATTGCTTTAATGCCTGCAGCATCATAAAATATTTATACATAAATAACATTTTTTCATTAATTAATGTTATGCTCTAAATATTTTCAATTAATTTGTATTTAAGCCAATTTTAAACTGAAAGTATTTTGAATGCCCTTTAGAAGTTTACGTTTAAATAAATATGAAGTTATTGTATTTATATTTTCTTAAATATTGTATATTGTGTAAACATACATACATATAAACAGTTAACAGTATCGGACAAAACAAATTTATTCTATATTTAGATTTAAATGATTTAATTTAAGTGTTAAAAGTCACTTTGATATATACGCTAAATTGTATTAAAAACAACATTGCAATTTGTTGACCCTATAAAGTCTATATATTGTGGATCCTTATCGATTAAGCTAAGGCCGTTGTTGTTGTTGTAGCAGCGACACGTTTAAAGTCAGTGTGGCTGGGTTGACAATCCTTGGTCGTTGTTCGTTGAACTCCGAGTCGTTCCGGTGCGAAGAACCGATTGTCGTGGGAACGAAGCTAAGGCCGTCTGTCTGTATGGATTTTGAAATCAAATTTCTGAAGACCCAAAGGCATGCTTTCGAGAATATCGCTATTAAAAATCAGCAGAATCGGTCCATAAATAATGGAGATATGAGGAAATTCCCGAGACAATCTCTGAAAATTTGGTACTTTTTCGATCTTCAAAACATTTTGAGTCCTGAGTGAATGAAAGTCTTTTTCATCATTTAATTGGTACTTTTCGATATTCAAAATTATTGAACCTAGAAACAGAAAATGAGGTTCGAAATAAATATTTTGTTAAATGATCACATACATACATTTCGTCACCTAAAACGCAAACGGCCCTATCTAACATTTTTAAAATTTTACAGGAAAAGCAAAAAACTATTTAAATTGAAAAGTTTGTTTCTATCAACGCGATTTATTTGTATTAAATAAACAAATTCTTTAATATTGAAACCTATCATTTGTTATGATAGTTGACAATGGCGTATAAAAAAAAGTGGATAAATTGGACTTTTTACCTTTAATATTTAAATGTTTTTGTAGATAGGGCCTTTTGTTTTCTGTCAATAAAATCGATAATTATGGTCAGAGGAGTGGACATTTGTTTTGATGCAATTTTTGGTTAGTTAGGGCCGTTTGCATTTCAGGTGACGATTTATTTGTTTGTAAATACATTTTAAATATGAATTATTACAAATTAAAAAGTGACAACAGATATTTATGATTAATCGATTATGATTCATTTCTTAAATATAAATTAAACATTTTAATTAATTTTAATTGCGCATAAATATTGATGATGGAATATTTAAAAGAATTACAAAAAAGATAACAAAAAATCTAATTAACAAATTATACATATTATTAAAATTAAATGGCTGCTACTCTTAACTATTTTACTCAACACTGTATGCTTTGATCTACATTTAATAGGGGCTATGAAAACTATCACCACAGTTTAAGGTCTACAGAGAAAAGAAAAATCAAATTGTTTGTGTTTGATAACAATCTCACACTACAGCAATTACAATACTGCTCGTACAAATCTTAGGGTAATTACAATTTAAGATAACAAATACGAATAAAAAAATATAAATCTTAGAGATTTCGTTAAATAAAAATCAATATTTACACAATAAATTGCATAAAGAGAATATCTATATGTTTATTTTTATTAATAACGACAAAATTTAAAAAACAAACATAAACTTATATTTGGCACAAAATAAATACTTATGTATTAAATGATTATGAAAATAATTCTTCCGTTAAATGGAAGAACATTCTAAATAAAGGCGAAAAGAAATACATTTAATGCTATGACAACGGGGACATACATATAAATAAACAATTATCTATACGACGTACTGTCAGTGTGAGTTTTGGAATATTATTTTTGACATTTCGTTTAATTTTGATTTCAAGTAAAACAAATTACAAATCAATTTATTTGCGGAATCTTAAATGTTTTAACAAATTTTTAACACTTGCTTGCTAAAAATATGACACAGTGACTTAAAGTGATTTAGCGTTGGAATCTTCATTTCAATATTATTTATGATGTTTTTCAATAGTTTGAATTAAAATCTATCTTACGTTTTGTGTTTCGATAATAGAGTAGTCAAAAGAGATATTAGCGGCTGGTAATGTGTAAAAAAATATTGTTTATATTATCTTATCGTGTTGTCTAATTTAAAGATAATTAAGCTTATATTTTATGTACGTACGTAAGTATGAAAGTTTGTATAAGTATGTATGTATGTTAAAAAAACATTTGTGATTTTGATTTTTCACAAACCAAATAAAAATAAACAAAACTATGACGTTTGTCGTTTGTTTAAAAATAAATTCGCCGAAAATGTCATTTGGCAAAATACATACATACAATGTATTAAGTGTTAGTTGAAGTCAAATATCACATTATACAAAAATAAACAATGTAGGACCATTAGGAAAAGTTTACAATTGCTTTTTTTATAAAATTTAAATATTGGTTTAATATTTTGCCTAAAATTATTTTTATTAAAATTTCTTTTAAATTTTTCTTTTCTGGAAATTTATGGGTCATTGCTAGCTAGCTAGGTCTATTTTTCAATGTTTATTATTTATATAAAATTTAAATTATGATTAACATGATGCAAATAATTATTAAATAAATATTAAAAAGTCTCGCAAGCATACATAATAATTTAATATAAATATTTGATAAACAAGTTTTTATTAAATAAATTGACATTATTAAAGATTAAAAATTCCATTTGTAAATATTTAGCATAGTAGACAGACTATAGCAGCCATCTGTTGTTATACCCTACATCAAAATAGAGGGTATGTGTTGAGGTTATTTTATATCCATCCGATTGTGTCTTTAATAAAGATACAAGTTGACTTGAAAGTGGTTTGTGTATGTACAAATCATTCTGTGGAAGTTTTTCTGAATTAGTCCATAATTGTTCATAGCTCCCATATTAAACCTTCTTATGAAAATCACTTTTAGTTATTGAACAGACCTAATAATATAAAATAATTTCAAAATTTTGAAGTATTTTGAATGTAATTTTAAAATAAAAACTCTTTTTATATCCTTCACCTTCGTGGGAATGGTATATGGGCATTTCCACCTAAAGTCTGCTTTTGTCACATCACGTCACGCACCATAAACTGCCTATATCTAAGGAAAATATATATATATATATTTCTTAATTGTTTATATTTTTATGTAGAGTTCTAATAAATCTACGCATAGAATAAAGAGGCGACCAATCAAAAGGAATGGTCCTAAGATATTGTCAAATAATGTGCTTGACGTGATGTGACAAAAATATATTTTTCAGTGGAAATGCTCGTATATAAGTTTGTCTTTCCGTTTGTAATTTTTACAAAAGTCTGTCAGTCCGTCTGTATTTTCGTGGATATAAATTTTCTGAAAACACCAAATATCTTTCAAATCCAAAACATCAATAAGACAGGTCGACAAAATTTAAAAAAATTAGAAACCCTGAGAACAAGTTAGACTTTTTTAATTGACTGAGCCTTGTTGAATTCTAATATGACCTCAGATTTTCTCCATCTCTTCTGGGATTTGAGATATCATGTCCTGAAAATGCCATTTTTGGCCCTTTCTGAGACGTTATAACAGCGCCAAAACAACTTTGTTTATAAAATGCTGTATGCCATCAGAAAGGCTTAACATCTCACATATCTTCTTTATTCTTCGAGATATCTTCACCTAAATCCTTAACACCTATGGTTTTCGGTATATTCATGGTATTTGTAGTGTATGGTACTACTATAGTGCGGAGGGTATTATGCTTTGTAAATATTATTTATAACGATCAAAAATATTGGATCTACACTTATCTAAGTGTGATATCTCAGCAATTAAAGCTTCAGGTCACGATATCTTAATTCCCAGATGTGATTGAGAAATTCTCTATAGATTTGGATTCAGCGCGTCTCAATCCTTTAGAAAAGTATACTTTTGTCATTGGATTAAAAATTTGTCGGCCTGTGTATTCAACCTAGAAAGATAAAGAGAGGCCAAAGTGAATGAAACTCTGTAGAAAAGGATTTTTGGTACTTTTTCGTTCTTTAACTGGAAAAATATAACCAGACATATAATATTCTGATGTAATAAACATCTATAAGAGTGCTTTTTTTTGGTACTTTTTGTTCTTTAACTGGTACTTGTTGAATCCTTTATAATTTTGAACCTAGATAAGCAAAATTTAACAAGAAACATACTGATAGAATGAAAATTTATTCAAAGGGCTAGTTTCTGGTACTTTTTCAACATTTGATTTTTGTTTTATTAAATCTAGAATCACAAATTTCATTTCTATTAAACTTTTAAAACCAAAATTCATTAATCAAAAATATCTCTAAAATGTTTTCCGTTTATTTACTTTTTAATTGATCAAAAATTTCAAATTAAAATTTTCCTATTACCTTCAACAGACTTTTAATAGCTAAAAATATTATTAATTTTTGGCAAAATTGTTGTCTTAAGCACAAGACCATTGAAATGTGTCAGCCATCAATTATAGCAAATGTAATTGATGAGCATTTTAATTTTTCAAATATTGACAAACTAATGAACACATTATTACATACATATTATAATCATAAATATTACGTAATTATTAATGGAAATTGTACCTTAAATAAAAAATCAATTTAAAGTTTATGAGACACAAAGTAATGTTCTATTAAGACTTATTACATTTTATGTAATTTTAATTACTTTATTTTTTCAAAATTATTTTTTAGATTCATATTTTATAAGTTGCTAACATGAAGTTTGCTGAGCATTTAACGGCTCACATAACGCCGGAATGGCGTAAACAATATATTAATTATGAGGTAAGTATTTAACATTAAATTTCTTTTGATTGTTTATTCAAAAACATTTTCTTATCTGCAGGAAATGAAAGCCATGCTTTATATGGCTGTAGAAGAAGCACCCTCCGTAGACAGTGTGGAAGATGAAGTTTTAAAACGACATTTTGCCAATTTTGATGAAAATTTCTTTCATTATTGTGACAAAGAATTGAAAAAGATTAATACATTCTATTCGGAAAAATTAGCCGAAGCCACACGTAAATTTGCTACTTTAAAAGCTGAACTGAAAACCTGCATCGAAGAGTCTGAACGCAGTGCAAAAAAATCGAAAGCTCTAAAGAAAGCCGGCTTGCCACATCGTAAGGCTCAAGAGCTAAAGTTGGCATTCAGTGAATTTTATTTAAGTTTAATTCTATTACAAAACTATCAAAATCTTAATCATACCGGTTTTCGTAAGATTCTTAAGAAACATGATAAACTGTTGCGTGTTGATACTGGTGCCAAGTGGCGTCAGGATCATGTTGAGGCCTCACATTTCTTTATCAATAAGGATATTGATAATATCATTAATGAAACAGAGACAACTGTTACCACCGAGTTAGAGGGTGGTGATCGTCAACGTGCTATGAAACGTTTGCGAGTACCTCCTCTTGGTGAACAACAGAGTCCTTGGACCACATTTAAAGTGGGTTTGTTTTCGGGTTCCTTTATTGTTTTGGGTATTGTGGTGGTGTTATCCGGTGAGTAAAATCATTTTTCTTATTATTTTTACAAAATCTTATCCTCTATTTCTAAACAGCTATTTTCCACGATATAAGTGGTGAAAATCTTAAAGTCACATTTCGTCTATATCGTGGTCCTTTGTTAATTATCGAGTTTATATTCCTGATTGGTGTTAATATCTATGGTTGGCGTTCTTCGGGTGTTAATCATGTACTTATATTTGAATTAGATCCAAGAAATCATTTATCGGAACAGCATCTAATGGAATTAGCGGCGATTTTTGGTGTCATTTGGACTTTAAGCATGTTGAGTTTTCTGTACTCGGCCAGTTTAAGTATACCGGCTTTTATAAATCCCCTTACATTAACCATTATTATGGTATTATTTCTGGTAAATCCCTTCCA